>NC_082402.1:17085225-17382725 GCF_031168955.1 Gadus macrocephalus
GGGAGGAAGGGAGGAAGGGAGGAAGTTAGGTAGGGGGTGGGAGGTAACTGCTGTCTGTATTGTATCAGAAGAATACTTATTATGACCAAAAACACATGGGCAGGGAGTTGATGACCAGCTGCACAGCGAGCCTGCTGTGGCGGGAGATGGGAGGTGGGAACAGGGGATCAGAGATTAGAGTCCACCTATAGGGGGGGACCCCAATTGGTGTTGATGGATGGAGGCATGGAATCTTCATGCCTTATAGGCTTGAATTTAAATATAATGTTGATTCAAATAACAAAACAAGAGGGTCTCATAAAGGTCCAGTAAAAACAATACAATATTTAATTGATCATAGTCACAAACTACTGATTCAGTTAGTGTGGTACGATGTGCGTTCACTGGGACATTGATATTATAGGCAGATGTTGATGTGGTTAAAAGGATATAAAGTAGATGCACAACTATGTAAAAGGTTGGGGGTTGAAAGAATGTTCAGAGCTAAAAATGGGGTCACACGGGCCGAGAAGGTGGAGCACTGCTGAGTGAGAGGAAGGGTATCCGGTAATACAAATATCCGTTGTCAAAATGACAATGTCAATTGTTGCAGGCACATTCACACAAAATGTCTTAAGCAGAATTGGTACCACAGAGTGATTTGGACAAATGATATCTCAGATGTAACTGAAGCAAGGAGAGACAGTTATGATGATCACCCAGGCCGGTATGGAGTTATTGAAGAAAGTTCAAACATGCAACTCGACCACAAGGTTAGAGGGGAAGCTGTCATGTCTGTTGGGCTAAATTCTTTCTCCCACTTATTTTTTCCATTTCTTTCTATTTTTCTGAAGAACATCTTTTCTTTTGTCCAATGTCATGTCAGCTTCAGGGGTACATGCACCCACACCTCCATACTCCTAAGAGTTCTGATCTCAGAGATCCACGTCTCTGGCCTCAGGAGGTATGCTATTAAAAGGGCATGTGTAATAAATCCAACCAAAGGGAGGGATAAAGACTCAGGTTGGAATGACCCATGGATATGGAATCAGACCTGTGAGTCAGGTCTGACTCATACCTTATAGATTTGTGCCTCACAGTGAACCCTGCTTAAACAATAAGCATCTGTTGTATCAGCTCGGGCTCAGCCTGAACAAAGTCAAACAGGGCCAGCATCAAACTCTCTGCTGATGCCTATTATGCCTTGTCCAGTAGTTGTCTGGTTCAAGTTGTGGCTGGTTACCAAAGGTTACCTTACCATAGGTTACCAAACCAAGGTACATGCGGACTAGTTGACGTTTAAAGATATGTGATTTTAGTATGTCACCCCCTTTAGCCCTATATTACCTCCTTTGTGACAACAAAGTGGTCTCTGGAGATTAGTATGAACCCCGGATCTGAAATAACAAATTCCAGTCCCGCCATTATACAGATGGGTTAACTGGGCAATAAAAGACTAAAGCTAATTTCTTAACGATTATATCGACCAATAGGAAACTCTATTGACAGGAATAAAGCCAACAAATCAAGAATCACAGCAAGTTTTGCAGGTTATGGGTGCTCTGATCGTATTACCTCTTAAGTGTCAATGGTCACACTTATTTCAACCATTTTCCCTCACAATATAACCTTTTCACAAAGGTTTAATCACAAGGAAGGTGTCGCTCATAACACTTATTATGTTTATGCAGCCTTTATACCAGAGCACAAGTGGTTTACTAAATTGTGGACATAACTCCTATTTGTGTTGACCCTAAAGCAGGCCACAACCGTAACATTGACTAGGTAGCAGCTGTTTCATTTATATGTGTCAAAAAACGAGCTAGAGTCAACGTGTTGTCTTCACTAGTTTAACCTGTGCCCTCGTAAATGAAGGTGCCAGACCCATGATGAATGGAAGAACAACACATATTCAACCACGCTTTGCAACAAGGGTCTGGTTTGCTTATGATATATTTTTTTGACTTTTTCTTTTTTATTACTACTTATAGGCGCTTGATATCAACACATAACATGGATCTTAATTTAACCACTTGAAACCAAAATAAGCATGAGTTATGCTTGATTGACGCACGGCACAGTCGTGCGCTGTCCTTTCAGCACCAGGTGTTAATTCACAGGATGACATGTCGACTAAAGACATGACATTGTGATTAGCGACCCGGCCATGGGTCTACAGTGCAACCTCACGACTTAAGTCGCACCTAAATCGCCTTAACATTCATGGCGCGTCCGGGCACTTGTTGCATGAGTGAGCATTTGGGGAATTTCAACATTGCTGTGATTTCCAACATATCTTGAGTATGATAAAACATCGAGGTTATAATTGTTGTTTTATTAAGCAGTGCATTTTGATACAGCAGAGAAGTCCAACACTTTTTGAGGGGAGGGAAATTAGTATCCAAACCGCACGCCCAGAGCGGTGTTACAAACAGCTGTGCGTAATTCATGTCCAAGCATAAGGAGTGCGTGACCGGGATATCGATTCTATTATTGATTAAAAAAAACACAAGAAACGCAAACCGGACTGTTTTTTCTTAGAACACCAAGGTCGTTTCTGAGGACAATAGAGAGGAGAGGCCAGTATCAACTCTGCTTTTCGCTTGATGCGATTTCAGTGAAAGGGGCGAAGAGCTTCAGACGCAGAGTGGAGGAGAGAAGCAGACTGAGGACTGGAGGATCGATGTTCGGGAAACTAAAGTGAACTTTTCCTTTACGGGTATCTCCCGATGTTGTTGTAATTAAAGACTGGATTGCGGAGTTATCCTCATGGGACTGGGGTCCTCAGTCAGGATAAAGAGAGAGAGGACCCTCAGACCATCGGACCTTTGGAGAGCTCACTACATCTCACCGGTGGAACGGACGGCAGCTCCTTCTGCTCGTTTCCACTCCTGGAGGACTACAAATGACAGCCTACTAGTTTGATAGTGATAAATACATCATATTCATTCATTGGACTATACCATATAATAAGGAATAGCTTTTGGATTCATGGTTTTGGACGCGCTTCAAGTTCCTTGGCTCCGATCGTTTCAAAACTTCAGTACAGCCTAACATGGCCTGTTAAAATGCATCCTTTCCTAGGAATGTAACGCGTGTGAGGAAACCTTTATGCACTAGAGGACCGGTTCTTTATTTTTCCTCCAACCTATTTTCCACATGTGTCTTTTAAAACGCATTTCCAAAGAAGAAGAATAATTCATTGTCAATCAGTCCAAGACAGCGATGAGCGGACCCCAACACCTCGCCATGGGCCTCCTGCTGCTCTGCGCTCTGAGCGCACACTTTGGAGACACCAGGGAATCTGCCACGGTGGCGAGGAACGAACATAGCCTGAGGCACCACGCTGCGATGGTAAAACACCTGGACAGGAGCCGGGACACACACAGCCACAGCGAGACGGCCAACCGCTTGTCAGCAGCGAGGAGGGAAGCTCCAACCGGGACAAGGGTTTTACGCACTTTTGGAACCGAAAGGGCGGACACTCCTGTGGGTGAGTAGGCTGTTTTGGAGTGGGAGAGCTGGCCGTGGATTCCTACAACTTGCTGGAAAACATTTCCAAGTGGTATTGATGTTTAGTTGGACTAATCGTTTTGAAGCTGACCATCTCCCCCCCCCCCCCCCCCCCCCGCCTTTTCCCACCTTTTTATCTCGCACAGAAATATCAGCTAGAGATATCACAAAGAAAGAAAAGTTTATACAACACTTAACAGGTAAGGAGAGTGTGTGTGAGCATGGGAGATAGTACAATAAAAAAAATAAGCTAATGAGGAATGATAACTAATGTCTCTGAAACGAATGGAAATTACGGGGAGAGTGACTTGGATTTCAGAATCTGTTTTTTATTTCTCAAGGACCTCTGTACTTCAGTCCAAAGTGTCGGAAGCACGTTTACAGGCTGTACCACAGCACCCGGGACTGTACAACACCTACCTGTAAGTCCTGGACTAAATACCCCCCAAGATTACTGTCTGAATGTCTGAATGATTCTCATAAAGGATCCGGGCTGATACACACAACAGAATATTATCTCTCAATTTCAAAATAAATAAATGAATAAATAAATAAATATATTTAGTTTTCTTTATTTATACATGGACATGCTTTAATTTCTTCACTCTCTTTTCAGACTTCAAAAGGTGTGCACGACTCCTCCGGCGGTTAGCGGGCAGCCCACAGTGCACTGATGGGTAGCACCCTCCAGGTACACCAAGAGACTCTCTCCTACATGAATGATTGGATGGATATATGGATAGATATAGACCAGTCTCTACTGAGGGAGTGAATGGATGGTCTTTAAACCATTCTCAAATGAATCCTGAACAGGATTCTGAAATTGATGGGAAGCCAGTGTCAGGAGATGAGCCAAGGTGTCCCTGGAGACCTCATGGAGGACTTGTCAGGAGCGGCAGCACGTTGGACCACTGGCAGGCGGTTCAGGGATGTCTTGCTAAGACATCCCGCAAGGGAATCACAGTTATCAAGACCGGAAATAAATGCATGGATGAATGAGTTTCGCAATGTCTCTCGGCTGGTGCAAAAAAAGCAACGAACCACCAATTTACAAACGCCTGGATTACGAAGGTCATGATGTTACAGAAGACGATAAAGAGCAAAGACTTTCGTAAACTGTTCAAGGAATGAAAAATGACCCTCAATGAGATGTAATAGTACAAGTACAGATAAAACGGGCAAATAAGCAGACAATATAATGGTAGCAGAAAATATTCATAAACATTACTAAATATAGCGATAAAACAGCAGAAATTAAGTAACCTTTAGCATTAAAGGATAAATCCGGTGTAAAATGGATCTGGGATATGTTTAATATGATAACGATTTGGAATGTTCGTTTGAGAGCAAAAAAGCGCGTATAGACGCATTCTTTGGCTGATTTTAGCCGATTCTACCAAAACGCTATAAACATGGAACGATGGGGGCATTTGTTATGGTAAAAACTAAATCGCTATTTTAAACCACTTAAAAGGCTAGAAGTAGCCCGACACTTCTTTGGTAGTATAATAAGGGTCTTAACATATAAAACGAGGCATTGATAACTTTGTTATTGTACAGATTGTTTAATCTACCTATCGAGTCTGGCATCGACGGGGGATCTACTGATGGTATTGTGTGTATAAAATGTCCTTTTTAATAAACAATCTGTGCACTTACAAAGTTATCAATGCCTAATTTTATATGTCATGACCCTTATTATACTACCAAAGAAGTGTCGGTCTACTTTTAGCCTTTAAAGTGGTTTAAATTAGCGATTTAGTTTTTTACCATAAAACATGCCCCTATCGTTCCGAGTTTATAGCGTTTTGATAGAATTGGCTAAAAACAGCCAACTGAAGGATGCGTCTATATGCGGTTTTTGTGCTCCATAACGAACGTTCCAACTCATTATCATACAAAACATATCCCAAATCCATTTTACACAGGATTTGTCCTTTAAGTTAAAGGAAATTATGAGTACTTTTTCCGTAGGATCGCAAGCACTGATGGGGGTCCCAGTTATTGACCATGTGATCTTATAAACGATATGTACTTATTGCTCTCATTACTTGACTCCATAAAGAAACACAGGGTGGGTGTACGCAGTGATAAGCGTGCAGTGCACAGCTGTGGAAAATCAAGCCCTCTCCTTATTGACTTCACATGCTTCGTTGTGGACTAAATTCGACTCCCTCTTCATTCTAGGTTGTAGCAGTGCTCATGAAACTCAGCCAAAGAGGAATAGGACGAGAAGGAGAACAAACACATCTGCATAAAGAAGTGCCTTGGACTGTACCGTGTGCGGCCAACTCCTTCTGACCTTCCAACTATGCACAAAGGTCCAGAATGGTCCTGCAGTGGTCTGACCGTCCTGGACATGGATCGTTAGCCCAACAGGTCCCCTACACCCGGGGCCCACCACCTACAGCCCCCCAAAACCAGGGTCCACCACCTATAAGAGGTTGTAAAACCAAAGCCAAGGAAAGACTTTAAAGAAATGGAAGTGAAATGGAAGAGGAAAATGTAGGTGGACACACACGACCAAACATCTGAAAATTACCAAAGTGGCATTAATTTTTTGCTTAAAATAATCAAAAGGGATGCATTATTTTTTCAGTGTTCGGTTGACTTTGAATTTTTTTTTTGGAAGAAAGGGGTTTCTGACGTCTACAGATGTGTGTTGAAGCTTGTGTTGGGCCTGCCATACTGCACTTGTTCCTGGACAACACGCCATGTAGGACCTCGGCCAAGGCCTACTACCTTTGTCTGCTTGTGCTAACACTGAAAACTACTCTTCAATTATTAGTTGCACCAAAAGGAACATTTTCTAATCTTTGGATGTCGTTACGAGAGAAAAAAAACAACCCAGGACCATTTTCTCAGCACTGGTCCCCACTCACTAAATATGAATAGCACCCGACAAACCTTGGTTTAGTGTTGTATATTCTATCAAATATATTTTGGAGTTTCCAGTGTATATTCTGTAGATTATAAACATCTATACGAAGTGCAATATGTATACTGTAAGGCAAAGCTTGAAAGGAATAATCTAACTACCATGTTTGTCATTTATGAAGTGGGTGTTGAAAAGCATATATATTTAAATAAATTAAATATATTTAATAAATTATAACATTGATATAATATAAATGGCTTCTGTTGTGTTTGCATTGACAATAAAATGAGCACATTTGTGAAGGCGTCTTTAGGAACAAGGCTTTAGTCAAAGCTCTTAATTAAGTCCCAGTGTGAATGGAATGGAAAAAGGCAACATATAAATGCTTAATATTTTGTATTTAAACATTACATTTCCTAAACATAGGATTACTTTAGAAGCCTTTGTTTTAGCTTTACAATGAAATTAATAAATTGACAGCTTTAATTTTTTACTTTTTTCTAAAACATATTTATTGTAGGCCATATAGAAATACAAACATCTAGAATGTTTTAAATGGCACTGGCTTTTTGCATACAATGTAGACATTATAGAAAAAGGCTAAAAATGTACCCCAAAACATCCACCATAATACCCATCTAGATTAACATTTAGTCCAGCATTAACTCTGACCCTGGTCTTGACCTTTAACCTAGACAGTTTAACCTCCTTAAATGTTGGGTCATGTGACACCATCTATTGGCTGGCCTGAGAATCAGATGGAATCCTTTTCATCGATTATATGGACATTTTAATAAAACAAAAAGCCACAATTGTTTTAAAAAAGTTTATTTATGACCATTTCTCATCACCAAAACACAGCTTATATCCCTATACAGTGCAACTCCTGAAGATCATTGCCAAACAAACAGGGGTTGTCTTGGCCAGTGTATTATAACGAGTGGCTTAGTTGGGCTCAGTTGATGTGTTAAGAGGACATAGCATAATGAACAATTGAGGGCCAATCATAGCATTGGTCCAGTCATGGTGTTGCTAGGAATTGTTCTCCAAGAACACTTTGCAGCATCTCACGCACTGTTCGTAGACTGTTTCAAAGTCCTCCTGGCTTCCCTTCAGGCGAGATAAGGAGGCAGAAATGATGTTTAACGGCGACCAATTTAATATATGCAAGCTTCACATTGTTTTGAAAGAACTGAGAGCTAGCCCGGCTCAGAATATGATAACAATCTTAAACTAAATTGATCTTACATTGACCTTAATCAATGCAGTTTTTTGGTTTATCATGACCAAAGATCAAAGCGATGTCATTGAAATTGAAATCAGCTCAGCGTCTTCCGACGACTGCATTTCACTACAGTTTGACTTATTGGTCATCACAAATGATCTCTTGCCCCCTTTAGATGTTTGATAAGTATACATTCAATGTCTCTGGGCCCTCATTATAAGTTTGTAAACTATTTATACTTCACATTTTAGTACCACATTTATTTTGTTTGTAAGGCAATGGGTCCAAGATGACACCAATTAGTTCCAACTACACCCAAAAGCCAATGATAGGGCCAATATGACCTAACTAGGCAGGATTCATAGGGCTAAAATAACAAGCAGGAGAGAAAAGGAAACATTAGTGAGGGGAGTGAAGTGGAGAGTTAATGGTGTGTTCTTGAATCCTCGAACTTCCGAGTCGAAAGTCGAAGATCTCCCAGCTTTCTTTCCACATTTCTCGGAGGCACTCCCCCTTTCTGTCTTCATCTTTCAAAAATCTGAGAGTAGACTGAGAGCAGAGATGGCGCTCTCAACAAAATGGCTGCGCCCGTGAAGAGATTTTTTTTTTTTGTATTTGTACCACGTAGGTCATTTTAATGTTGATTTTAAATGCTCTTACACACTTGATTATTGCTACTTTATTCCGGTCACCAATTAATACATTGCATGGTCTTGCTGTGTGTGCAATACAATGTAAAGTTGGGTTGTTTGTTTTTGGGGTGGTTTGCTTAAGAGGCTAATGTAGCTAACAGTAAACAGCGACTAGCCAATTTCATGCCACAATCACAATGACGAACAGGAACGCTATGAATGCTCCGAGACCGGAAGTGACGTCAAACGTGCAACTCGGAAGGCTGGCGTCCGAGGATTCAGGAACACACCATAACGGTTGGCCAGGGCTGGTGTCAGCCATGGCAGGAGAGGCAAAGTAAATTTGAAATACACCATGGGGGAAAGTGAACATGCCTGCAAGGTTGCAAGACAATAAAGATGTCAGGAGATGCATGGTCTCAATATCAGGATTTGTGGAAGTGGCAATACCAATGCCAACTAACCACCTTTCAATAGGAACGATTGGCCCAACAACTGGTGCTTCGGACACAAACTAATAATTTGAAGCCTGGCAAGGTTGGTTTTCGTTGGATCATAATGTCAAAGAGCCAGCAGTCCAAAGCAGATCAATTCTCGTTGAATGATGATGCCAAATAAAATGGGTATTTCAACAAAAGCCTCCCAAATAAATCTTTGCATTATGTATACTTGGCTGATGAATGTCAGAGGGGACACAATGATCTGAGGTTATAAAGAGTTTGGAGAGGAGAAACATTTAAAAGGCTCCAAATCCTTATCACTTGTTCCCAGATCTCGAGGAGAGCAGCATTTAAAAAGAAAGAGCAGAGCGATCACGATTCATCTCCAAATTTAAAGGGGCGTGCTCCCACTCCAACAAGAACACTACTTACGTAATATGGGTCTTTGATGATCAGCTGTTTCTGGGGGTCATAGGAACCGAGTAGCTCAATCTTGGCACTGTAGTTGCTCACAGATTTCGCCTTCCTTTTCAGCTCGCTGCAAAGACAAAACAAGGGTTGAAACAGAGCCTGAGCAAAACAAAGAATAATTTAAACAATGTCCAACAGATGATGAATAAAAGATCCAGTGACTGTTGATGGGGATTATGAACATCACCAGCAGCTACAGACGACGGTGGGGCTTGAGCCCCCAGAGTACCTGGTTACCCACTCACCCTGAGCTAGGTGCTGGAATTCATACCAAAAGACGGTGCACCCCAAAGTCCATCCTTAATAAATGCAGGAATGTAAGGGCTTGGTGCATCCCAGGTCTATGGGTCTATCTATAGAAAGCACACCAATGTATATAATTGTTTGGTAAGGATCAGCCTGTCTGAGAGGAAGCAGGAAATGCCAACCCGTTGCACACTATGAGGAGCCATTTACCCAGCTGCCCCATTTGTCAACTTCTGGTTCTCCAACTGTGAAAAATGCAGATGGTGAAAATTTACCCCAAGGACTTGAATATCAGTATGTGATGCAGTTAAAAGTTTTATAGACTCACTTTTTCTAGAACATCGTTCCTGGCACTGGACAGGGTTGCATGCCAGCAAGGTTTCGATAATAAAGGACCTTGACTTTCGCTGTTATTTACGTTTACAGTATCAGTATTAATTATTTCTGCAAATTTAAGACTGGAAACAAAAGACACTTGAATCTGTTTAGATAGCTTTGAGACACCTGCTTAAAGTTTCACTGAGGAAATGTGGGTAGTTGTGGTTTTTTATGGATCTGAGCGTTCAAACAGACAAACGCAATGCGAGTGAAAACCATCGATAATCCAATGAAAACAAACTGATGACCTATGATGCAGTAGAAGAAAAAAAAGAACCAGGGCATATTTCACCAGGAACAAAGCAGGAAGAGGACAGCTAGAACAGAGGTTCCCCTGATTAGGCACCTTGACAGCAGGATGAAATCTATTTATGTATTTACTCTGCAGACTTCACCCACTTTCTCTAGAACCTAAGGTCTATTTTCCCAGTCTGGTCAGCTTAACACTTGGCTCACAGTTTAAATGGATGGAATGGGGGGAAAAACACAGCAAGACGAGGTATCCAAAGAACTCGGTAAGCTGCTTAGAGATCAGATCTGCCATGGGCATGTGATCTCAAACTGATCCTACAATGTTCAAAGTAGCCAAACATAACCCAGCTCCTGGCCTTTGGAAGCAGCTTAGGGGGGATGGATATTGCTCATTAGCTGGAGCCTGCGTCGACATGTGGGGCTCAGTCGCTGTCTCCCTGGGACTGTGTTGAAGTGTGTGGGAATAGGCGGACTGGAGATCCGTCTTTATGCAACCTGGTTTGTCCTTACAGTGGCCCATCCGCCAGACCCGACCCCGGACAAAAGACCAATCGTTTCCATCCACAGCCAACGTACGCCTGTGAGGGTCACCCTCATCATCTGAATGATTGTCAAGACCACGTTTCTCTCCTTGCCCTACTATCACATCACAGCAATGCACATGGAATTATTACGCTAATTATGGCCTTTAAAAAGGTTTTAGATGGTATTTAAGTCCCTGGTCAATGAGCAGCTATGAAGGCTGTGTGGGCTTTGTGCTTGCCCGTTGAATCTGATGTAGGAGGCCTCCTGGATTGTTTGCGACAATGCCTGCCTGGCCAGTACATTTGGATTCATGAAAATTTAAAATAAAAAAACAAAGAGCACTCGCAACCTCATGCCAAATAACTGTACCTCATGTTGCTGTCGTCCATACAGAGAATGTACTCAAAGTTCATGAAGTCCTCCTTGGACACCTGGAGTTGAGATGAGGACAGATGTGACAGAGGGAAGGTTAACTTTGGAGGCGGGGCTGTCCAGACATGTGCTCCACGACATGCAGAAGGGCCTCTCAGACAGTCTCATAACTGTTGCTATGCGCCACATCCATCAGCTGTAATTAAATGGGAGTAGTCATCACAGTAACAACATACTTATTCACAATATAAAGCCCCTATACAATTAATTTATGAGTAACATGAGTCGTATGCGATAGATATAGTATATAGAATTAATGTAATATACCGTTTTTAAATATCACAATTAGTGGTTGGAAAATAGATAGATGAATAATGCTCCAAAAAGGTTAGAGAGAAGGTCTAGAGAGAGGCAGACATTGACAGGGTAATAAAGAGGAGATCAAAGCAGCACATCTTTAAGGATGTTGTGCAGAGTATTTGACAGGGCATGACTTAATGAAACTGGTGGAATAAACCACGCAGCCCCGGTACGTACGAAGGGGTCCAGTGGGTCAAACTCATAAGACAACTGGAGTTGGACAGGAAATGACAACAATGGGGAACGGATGAGAAAATAGAAATGAAACAAGCTCAAACCTGGTTAACTCTAGCAACAAGTCTCATAGACCGATGAGACTTGTAGGACGTGTGTGTGTGTGTGTGTGTGTGTGTGTGTGTGTGTGTGTGTGTGTGTGTGTGTGTGTGTGTGTGTGTGTGTGTGTGTGTGTGTGTCATATATATTTATATATATGACGTTTATATATATAAACTATAACCGCATTTCACATTTATCGCAAATATCCCGCTGCTTCGGGTTTTCCTTTGTAGGCGCGTTGGGAGGAGGCGCGGGCGAATCCGCTGTCAGTGCGTGTGCATGTATCAGTTACGTGGGTTTATCCAATAAGTGGTAGGGTACCCGCACATCATTGGCATTTATGCGCGCTTGTCTCTGTGTGCGTGTGTGAATGAGAATAACAGGAAGGAAGAGTGCTACACGGAGATTAATAAACGGAACAATATTTATATTTAAAAACCGTGAAAAAAAAAAATCGGAATCAATTTGTGGCGCTCTTGGTTCATTCTGTGGCGCTGCGCAACACATTGGTCTATGTATGGGAAACACATTGCGATGTGAGGTGCTTGGCGGGGTAGGGGTGTTTCTCAGAATTCAATTGAGAGTTCACAATAGCATTACAAACAACGTCACAAAGAAGAGCTATGGCTTAGCTTTTGAAAGGGACATTGTCCTGCGTACTACGGTGACGGTTTCGGGCGCCCTGGCGATTGCTCCCGCGCCCCCTCCCTTCTCCGTTTGTTTCGTTTATTTTAATTGACTAATTAAGGGCGCCACCAGAGGGCTCCCCCAATGCATTTGCCGCCCTAGGCAGTCGCCTAGGTCCTGCTCAGGAGTCACAATATACAGTGGTAAGATAAGTTTATGCACCCATGCTAAAGTTGACTAAAAAGAGGAATAGAAAAATCATCTTTAGGAAATCGATCTTAGTGCCTTAATTAAACAAATGAGGAAAAATCCAACCTTTGAGGCCACCAATTTTCTTTGTGAATGAATAATGTATCGTAAGTAAATAAATAAATGTTCTTCATTAAAATACAGGGTGCATAAGTATAGGAACCCCTATGTTCAATTCCCATAGAGGCAGGCCGGTTTTCATTTTAACATAGGGGTACTTATGCGCCCTGTATTTTAATGAATAATTATTTATTTACGATACATTATTCATTCTCAAAGAAAATTGGTGGCCTAAAAGGTTGGATTTTTCCTCATTTGTTTTAATAAACAATTAAGATCAATTTCCAAAAGATGATTTTTTTATTCCTATTTGTAGTCAACTTTAGCATGGGTGCATAAACTTATTCTTACCACTGTAAAATAATTACAATTCCTTAATATCATTAAACAAGTGTTAAAGGTTTCATGAGAATACCCACATACAGATTTAGTAACATTGTATGAGGAGAGTGCATCATAAAATAAGTAATACCAAATTAGCAGCAGTGGATCTGATTTAAATTACAGAACAGTATTTAGCTAATTATCTGAGGTATCGAGGCCTGTGAAGAGGCGCACGCACACACACACACACACACACACACACACACACACACACACACACACACACACACACACACACACACACACACACACACACACACACACACACACACACACACACACACACACACACACACACACACACACCTGTCGTGCCCTGTGGCTTGTCTCAATGCCATGCGACCTTAGGCAGGCCAGACCGCGGCTGTCCGGTGAACTGCCTGTATTCCAGTCAGATGTGGCACCACTGTCTATGAACCACTGCAAAACACAAAGCAGGGGGGGCTAGTTGCTGCTAACAGTTTGGTGTTGGTACCTGCCGGGCTATATGGCTCATGGGCACGCCGTGCTTCTTCATGCAGGCCTGCCCGCGGTGGTCGGGAGGACTTCCAATCTCATAGGTGGAGGTGGCAGCACTGTCTATCCTCCACTAGGCAGGGCAGAGCATGGAAAACCTTCCCTGGTTAGGATGTATGGCCGCAGAGCTGAACAATATTACAACAGTACATTATTGAATTTGCATTGATTTTGGTTTCAAGTTAAACATTAGACTGGATTGGGGCTGGTGGTGGGTCAGTTGGTTGGCTGGTCGACATTCTCAACATGTTCCATCTGAGTCTCATTATTTTCGGGGGCGGTAAAACAAATGGAGAACTTTGTATTTGAATATCAAGTGATAGGCTATGTTGTGTAAGAAATAATATGAATTATTTGAAGCGTGTAGCCGTAAAACTTTACCCCTGCTATTTTCTAATGGTTCATATTGGGAACTTGCTTTGATTTCCCCGAAATCAGACTCTTTAAAGAAGGGAGTGGTCGAAAGAGGAGGGATCAGGGATAACAGTGGTATATAAACTGCCGATGACACAGAAGTATTTATAAATAGAATTTGCAAGAAAAGTGTCCGGAATACTGTGATGTCCGGAATATTGTGAGACAACTTTACAGCAACCTCTGACCAATAAGCTATTTAAGAACGTCTGTTCAGAGAAGTTGATACCCTCTGTGTTTGTTCACTATGCTGTTGAGACGTTAATACCCTCTGTGTTTGTTCACTATGCTGTTGAGACGTTGATACCCTCTGTGTTTGTTCATCATAAAGTTACAAACCCTGTGAATGCTGACTACTTAAAGTGTAATTGTAATTCCGGCGAAGATTGAATCAAGGATCTTTTTGCGACATGAAGACCCATAAAATAAGCTCTCCAGACAATTTCTTCATTGATAATCGAGTATAGAGATTGCCCGTGAATGAAATCGACTCAACAATCTGCCCTCTTGATACTTGGCTGCTTTAAATTTTGGGTGCCTCTATTATATGATTTACACACAAATTGATGTCACTTCAGTCAGCGACATACGCAGCATGCGCAGGTGATTTCAGCATCAAGGCCAAGCGACAAGGAAAGCTTGACCTGAGGGACTTCGGCTTTAGAAGACAAAAAGTACCACGGAAGGTAAGTCAAGAGAGACTCAAGTTAGGCGTAACTACTGAAAATATGGTGACGAAAAGTAGTACCTTTTTCAATTCGGCGCAACGTTACTTTTCCCAGGAACAGATTTGACAGCGATACTGCATTCTCGGGCAGTATCGGGCGAGGTAGGGGTGTTTCTCGGAACTCAATTGACAGTGAGAAAAAATGGAAGGATTTGGTGCTGGTTCACAATAGCATTACAAACACTACACGTACTATTGCGCAAGCACACACGCAGGCACGCTTGCTGCGCGCCTGCGTGCTTGCGCAATAGTGCCTTCACAAGCTCTCATTCCACACCATACGAGATAGACACTGGTAGCGTGAAGCAGGCAAGATCACTTCCGCAGGCAACTCTGTCCCGTTTTCTGCCTTTCATTCCAACCCGTGAGCAACGCAAGTCTCACTTCTCTGCCGAATGCATAAAAAAAAATAATAATAAGAATCAGTTTTTAAAATCCTTAAATGAAATGCATGCCTCCGAATCGTTTGATGCGTCCGATCAGCTGCGTTTTTTGGGATAAAATAAGAGCGATGACAGCAGTCATCGTTCTTAAAAATATAGAATAATAATAATAATTATCACACCGTTGGTCTCCCACCATATGCGCTGTCATCAGCACAAATGATCTGTCCCTAAAAGTTAAAATCCACAATCCTCTCTGGCTTTTATTTTACAACTCAACCACTGGTAATAAGGATTGACATTGGTTAGAAAATACTGCTTTTTAAAAGTTTTGTAAAATATATAATTAGACTATGATATGTATATCATCCCCAAAGCATGAATAAAAATGAATGATAATAAATAGTTATGCTAAATAGTAAATCCCCATGTTCTCACCTTGTCCACAGTCCCAGCATCAGTCACCATATTCTGGAATACTGCTTCAGCAATCGGGGATCGGCAAATATTCCCTTTTAAAAGGCACAAGAAGAAACAAAGCATGATTGAAAATCAGCCATGGGGCATGAGAAAATCTTTGGACATGTATATTTAAAAAGGAATACACAGATATCTGTAAAGTTGTTTGATTCTAAATTCAGAATTTAACGATGGCTTGGTTAGCTTTTGCATTCCATCAGCCATGTGCATTGACGTGCAGAGAAGCAGTAGCCTAGCTCTTGTTCACGTGAGGGGAATTTGGTTATAGCGACTTAAAGTAATTGCATTCCACAGCGATGATAAACCCCAAAAATAATTCAACTGAAAAGGTGAAACTAATATACAATATACCTCATTACATGGAAAGTGAGATATTCCAAGCCTTTATTTATTATAATTTTGATGATTATGGCTTACTTCTTATGAAAACCTCAAATTAAAATTATCAGAAAAATTGAAATCAATAAATAAGGTTTTTAAATACAGATGTGTCAGCCCTCTGAAAATAATAATAATGCTTATGTACTCAGTACTTGGTTTGGGCCCTTTTGAATGAATTACTGCCTCAATGCGACGTTGCATAGATGCTATCAGCCTGTGGCACTGCTGAGGTGTTATGAAGACCAGGATGCTTCAATAGCGGCCCTCAGCTCTTCTGCATTGTTCGGTCTCATCATGTCTCATCTTTCTCATGGCATAGATTCTCTATGGGGTTCAGGTCAGGCGAATTTGATGGACGATCAAGCACAGTAATCCCAAAGACATTGAACCAGTTTTTGGTACTTTTGGCAGTTTGGGCAAGTGCCAAGTCCTGCTGGAAAAAGAAGTCAGCATCTCCAAGCATGAAGTGCTCCAACTGGTTGACGGCAGTGTTGAATCTGGACTGAATAAAGCACAGTGGACCAACACTAGCAGATGCCATGGCTACCCAAATCAACACGTTATGTGTGATGTGTTCCATTGTAACAGAGCCAATTATACAGCAGTAATATGTGTAACAGAGTGAAATATACAACAGTAATATGTAGTATTATAATTATACAATTTCTTTTTTAATAGTTAGAACCTGACATTTCCTGAGTCAATATGTGGAACGTTTGAGACTCAGTTTCTGTACCCCGACGTTCACTTTCATGGGTCCCCCCTATAAAATTGCTTCACGCTTTTGCCTCTCCCTTTTTGATGTTGTACTCCTTGGGAGAGGTGAGCGACACTGTGGTCACAGAAATGTCAATGTTTTAGCCTCTTTTAAAGTACATTTTTAAGTTTACATGTTAGCTTAAACTTAGTGTCGTACGCTAACATATTTCTCATGTTATTTAATTTGTGTAAGAGCTCTCGCTAATAAGAGTTGACCGGAGGATAGTGTTGTTATTTACACCTTTGTCAGAAGAAACGGAGATCGCCTCCAAAGATATCCTGGTCTGGGCCTCTTCATCCAAACACAACGCAGACAACGCCAGATACTAACCGGTTACACCATCACACGTGTGTGACGTAGAGCGGAGTCAATTACAGTGTGACCCACTTATTGACAACTTGATTTAATGTCACTTGAACAATTGTACCCAATGTGATCAGTCATCTCAAGCAGCGCTGTATGTGGCGCAGCTTAATGTTAATAATTGAATATCAACCAGGCACTAAAATGAACTACGACCCACAGCCAGCTAAGAGTTGTTGTCCTTTTTAAACAATAGCGTCAAAACCCGTCGGCCCTGCGAGGAAACGGGTCACACAATTTGAGACATTTAACCTAAACCCGGCCTGTTAGCAGTAAATAATAATACAATAGTGATGTAGAACCTGCCAGCTAGTATGTGATAGCTCTGTTGGCTGACGTTTCATTAATCTCGTTAAGGGCTGGCACAGATGCTCTTTGGCCAACCGTGACATATTTTTGAAAATATTATTATGATATACGTTAAAACATGTTATTTGTCATCGCAGTGAGCTCTGACGAGGAGCCAGAGCGGTTCTTACCCAAACACACGAACAAAACCGACTTCCCACCGGTGGCCGCCATGTTGCTTTGAAGGGTCCTTTGCCAATCAATAGGATACGACATGTGTGCCTGTTAAAAATTACTACTACTTATTAAAAACTATTGTGATGTTATTCTTAAATCCATGGAGTTCAATAACTGAATAATTATATTCATTATTAATGATAATACTAACGATACTAACAATAACTAGAAAATGCATTTCCTGCAGAAAATGCGGTAGTGAGTGCTGTAGTACAAAGTGAGGTTGAAAATATTTTTTAATAAAGCCACATAGATTAAGACATAAAGAAATGTTAAATGGCTTAAATAAAGTGAAGGGATTTGAACAGAAGTTCAAAAGTCTAAATGGAGTAAACAATGTAAACATGCACACCATTTAAGAAAATGTAAATGGTTGGACACAAGTGACCGCTGAATGAAAAGCGCAAATCATTGCTAAAAATACGAGATGTAAAATGAATTGAACTGAAGAATCTGAAAGGTCAAATGTATTGCACTGCTGGTGTTTTTGTGTGTGTGTGTGTGTGTGTGTGTGTGTGTGTGTGTGTGTGTGTCAGACAAAAGTCAAATAAATATCGATCAGCTTGATTGCTGCCATGTTTTATTCATAAGCGCACGTGTTTACAAGCGCAGTATTAAAAAGCGGAAGCGCTTACACACTACCAAGTCGTTCCCAAAGTCCGACGTTACAAACGATAGGAAGCACTCGAGCTAGCACTTTAGTCTCATCTCCATAGGACGCGACTAGCAAGGACGCGTCCTAGCAAGGCTGCAGCCTTCACTTTGGGAAACAGCCGGTGTGTGTGGCTCGGGGGTCCTAGGTGCGCAATAATGACGCACTTCCTGTAAACGATGTATTTAAATGCGCATGCGTGTCACTCAGTAGCCGGTGTGTGTCAGCGATATGTAAATGTATTCATTGCTAAGAAGTTAGTAGTTATTTAGCTGTTGATAAACAGCTTTTTCAATGATTTTGCTTAAAAATTGTAAATTAGATATGGGCCTATAATTGTTCATGAGTTATGTATCTATATCGTTCTTTTCTTAGAAGTGACTTGATGACTGTTGTTTTTAAAGGTCCCATGACAAGAAAATCTCACTTTATGAGGTTTTCTAACGTAAATATGAGTTCCCCTAGCCTGCCTATGGTCCCCCAATGGCTAAAACTTGCGTTTGGTGTAAAACGAGCACTAGCTGTTCTGTTCGCCTTTGAAAAAACGGAGGCTCAATTGCGCTGATTTGGAATGTCTGTATTTATGACGTCACCAAGAATCTCAGCTCCTCCCCTTACTCTGCCTGGCCCGCCCAGAGACGTTGGCCCGCCAATGAGACTCGACCGTGCGAGCGCCACGTGTGTGTGTGTGTGTGTGTGTGTGTGTGTGTGTGTGTGTGTGTGTGTGTGTGTGTGTGTGTGTGTGTGTGTGTGTGTGTGTGTGTGTGTGTGTGTGTGTGTGTGTGTGTGTGTGTGTGTGTGTGTGTGTGTGTGTGTGTGTGTGGAAAGGAACTTTGGCTTTGACTCGCTGAAGTACATGAACTGCGACATGCCGCCGGTTGCCGCGAGGCACCATCGCCCGGCAGCGGGCAGCCGGCAGCAGGCATCGACTTCAGGACGTTGCAGAACCCGACAAAGTCGTTTGTGATTCATAATATCGTCTGGAGGCGCACACAGCTTTTGGCCGTGATAATATGTATTAAATGATATAGATTTCTATGTATTATACGATATTATTTAGATATAGAGTGTTGTACACTTCCTTGTTATTTGGATAACCGTTCTGCTTTTGGTGTTATGGCGCATAACACATCGGACTCTCGTCTCTGGTATTTCTACAACGAGACTCGTATTGGGGGTTATCTCAGCCAAGGTTGAGAATGAATTGGGGGGAAGGAACTTTGGCTTTGACTCCCTCAAGAACATGAACCACGACATGGAGGAGAAAGGGATTGTTGGCGGCGAATGTCTCCCGCTTGAGCCCCGCTGAGGGACCACTGCCGGAGGCGGAGGTGCCTAAGCGCTGCCCGGCAACGATCCCTTTCTCCTCCTTGTCGCGGTTCAGTCTAATTCACATTGATGAGGACGTTGAAGAACCAGGAACGTCGGAGAACCCAACGCGGTCATTTGAGATTCATAATATCGGCTCACACAGCTTTTGGCCGTGATAATATATATTATATGATATAGATATCTATGTAGGCTATATGATAATATTTAGATATAGAGCTCCAGGACTCCCGTGTGTTCTAGAATATTTACAGAACACGGCTAAAGGCTGTGTGCGCCTCGCCATTGCGATACATGCACTGTAAAAAGAGCGCATGGTACCGTGGCTGCAAGCTGCTCAGGGCCACACCCCCACCCTCCTCCTTGACCCGCCTCGTTCCTCCTCATTTGCATTATAGCTACAGACACCAAAACAGCGCATTTGGGGGAAGCTCAATGTGCGACTGGCTTGGAGTGGCTGTAACTCTGCACCACGGCTGAATTTCGGGAACGTCTTTGAATACTGTGTTAGTTGCCCACTAATACCTATATTAAAGAATACATAAAATAGCATGTCATGGGACCTTTAACAAGCATTGATTTCATACATCTACCAGTAAGTCATTTAATTGCTATGCAAATGTTTAGAATAAATCATACAAAAGTCATACAAATGCTTAACATAATACCTTAAATGCAAGGGCGTAACCATGGTTTAGACATTGGGGGGGTCCAATTTTTTATTATTATTTGTTAAGTGCATTGCCTAATTCTGTATTTATATATGAAAATGTGGACATTTAGAACATAGTTTCGAGGACTACATTGACCATTTGAATTCACATCTAAAGGAATAGTGTAATAATGTAATGTCTGTCCCGCCCCCCCCCCCCCCCCACACACACACACACACACTTTGTTTTGGTTAGTTGCTTACTGACCTTAAACACACCTACCAATTACAATTATGCTCTTCCAGTCGTACTGTAGCAAAAAGGATAGCTTCCAATGGAAAAATACCACATACCCAAAGCATGTTTTTTTAATGTTATTTTAATTAGGACAACTACTGATGTACTTTTGTGATGTACAGACTTTAACAAAAAAATTTGCTGAGGACTTTTAAGTCCAGGTTAATTTCTATAATAAAAGTGTGTATTAACAATGAGAAGTCTAATAGTCTAATTGAAATCAGAGACTTGAAAAAAAAAAACGTGTACGCTCGGCTGCTGGTCCAGTTTTATCTGCTTTTTAAGTAACCTTAAATTGTCCGTTACCTCCTCTCCAACACGTTAAATAACGTTACTTACATTCAAATGACTCACCTGATCACCTGCATGTTCAGAGCATGTCCCTGTCTGGCCACTGCTTTCAGCATGCCTGTCTCTCTCCTTCTCTCTCTGTGCTGCCTGCATGGTAACCATGTCATTTTATCAAAAGAACAGCGACTGACCTTCATGAGCTATATTTAATATTCTGCTTTTATGAGGCTACTCGTTTTATTTGCTTACTCAAAGCTCGGTATCAAGTTACTTACTGTCTGAAAAAAACTGCGTATGCTTGGCTGTTGGTCCAGTTTCTTCTGCTTTTTAGGTAACCTCAAATCCTCCATTACTCAACTTTACTTTCTTGGCTCTCACTGAAGAAAGAGTGTGGGGTAACCATGACAACGCAGAAAGTCGCGAGGTGGTTTCAAACTAAATCGCACAAGTGTACAATTAGGAGGGGGGATTCACACACTTAACAAACGGAAATAAATTGAAAATAAATAAGACATAACAAGAGACCGATCCATTGACAGGGTTCATAAAAAGAGAACATATATTTTACATTTTATCCTGCTGTATATTGGGGGGGACAAGTTAGTATTTTCTCAACATTGGGGGGGACACGACCCCCCCAAAGAATGCGTGGTTACGCCCTTGCTTAAATGGTATTGGTATTAAAATGTATTTAATCAGTCCTTCAAAAGTCTTAAAAATGCCAATACATTGGGATTGGGATTTTTTCAGATTTATTTTTCTCATGTTGTTATTTATAAATCCCCAAATAATTTAAGCAGAAGCATCTATCAGTCAAAAATGTGTCTCACATTTATACCTTAGTCAGTAAGTTCAGTATGGAATTTAATGTGGTTTTAGAAAGTCTGAGTCTATGAGTACACCAAGATTTCTGTCTTGGTGTGTGCTTTCTAATATAACAGCTGTGCACTGACTTTTAATTGTTCATCCCTTGCACCAAAGACCATTACTTCAGTTTTTTCATTGTTCAATTGAAGACAATTTTGGCACATCCAGTGATTGAAGTAGTTATTTAGCTGTTGATAAACAGCTTTTTCAATGATTTTGCTTAAAAATGGCAAGTTAGATATGGCTTGATGACTGTTGTTTTCAGAGCCTGTGGGAATACACCTGTGCGATATCGCCACTGCAGGCCACATGAATAAAAAAATATAATAATTAGTGCTGTCAAGCGATTCAAATATTTAATCGAGCGGTCGTCTGTTGTTGGATTTCTGTGCTAGCCATGGATTGTCAATAACAAACACCATGTTCAAACATAAAGATGCTCATAAGTGTACCTGGTACCAGAGCACGCTAGGTCGAAGTTCGATGATTGGTTTTGTGATGGTACCATCTGGGCCCTGTACCACGAAGCTCGCTTAGAGGGTTAAGCGAGGTATGTTGAGCTCCAAGCCTGGGTTAGTTGTACCACGAAAGTCGATCTCTTTTAGCGTCGCTGTATCACCATGGTGACTTATGCTCGCAACCAAACCTGGTCGGGAGCAGTTTTTCGGCTTAGTCTAGCCGGAGATCGGCTACTTAAATCGGCGTGCGCAGCTTCCTAGCCCCTCCTCTGACAATGGCGTCACCATTTGAGGGTGTTCCCGTGGACCTCGGCGCACTTCTCGTACAGGCGTCTCTCCGGAGACAGACGGTTTTACGGGACAGAACCGATCCCTTGGCATTGTCCGACGATATTCAGATTTCAGACTTTATTGTCATTGTGCAAACAACGAAATTGGGGTTCTTCATAAGAGATACAGATTCTCATCAGAGGGTGTTCGTTATTTGATCGTCCTTTTGGACCTTATGTAGACAATGCTTACTGTTGCGCATTGCGTCTCCGTGACAGAGTGCTAGAGTGGAGGTAGCGCGTCAGTCTTGAATTTCTGCGCGGGGGGTTCGACTCCCAAGTGATGCGAATTTATGTGAAGCTTAAAATGTCCCATTTCTCATGCATATGGAATACTTATTCACTAAAGCTTATGGAATTATATTTTTGGGCTTATTTCGAACTTGAACCCATATTTTCAAGGCCGTGCTGGCACCACATCTATGGGGGTAAAATGCCTGATGATAGACCGGCGAATTTGAACCCCGGTCGCTGGCGTTCGGGTCTTATACAAATCCACTACGCTACAGCCGCTACCTCTCAGTGGTTGAAAACATGCTATACATTTCTTACATAGGGTGTATTTAAAGTGAATTCCCTAAATGCTAGAATAAGGTAGTATGGACGTTGCTTATGCATTTTTAAATCATCATCATTCTATTTGGATTAATGGCGAACAATTCTGCATTTGGCATAGTTATTTTATAGACATTATGCAGAATCTTTTCACTTATACGCATATAGACTGCTTGATCTATCGTAAAGGTGAGAAAAATTACGCAAAAAACGCCCCTTTCACGTGAACGCGCACTGAACCTAAAGCGGAAAACCTGGTTCAACTAATTGAATCTAAAGTGAGCTTCGTGGTACCATTTAACCAGAGCCGGTTCAGACCTCCATGGGGCCCTAGGCAAAATTCTGCCAAGGGGCCCTCCTAACTGAACCCCCAAAATTTTCAACCGTCGCACCTGACACCCAGTGCTTCCACTCATCCCCCCTTTAAATATATTGCATATCGCCACCTGTTGGTCCAACTCAGAATAAATACAGACCAAATCAGAACAAATCAAATCGAACTTTAATGTGTTAACAAACAATTATAGAGTCTTAAATGTTGGGCATGTAAACATTTTAATGTTTTCAATTACCATTAAAAGTGTCCCTTCCTGCACTTCCTGGATGCAAAATCATCAATTATGTCATTGTAAGATATTTGCTTCCCCACATCATGGTTGATGCTCATGATGGCCAAACCACTCAGTCGTTCCTGGGACATGGAAGATCTCAGATAGCTTTTTATCAACTTCAACTTGCTGAAGCTCCTCTCAGCTGAGGCAACTGTCACAGGCAGGGTGACAGCAACTCTAAGGGCTATCCAAAGGTTAGGATAGATTTCCTCCAGATTTTTCTCACAAAGGAAAGAAAGCAGCTCCAAGGCAGTCATATTACCTGATGGTAGGTCAGGTAAAGTCTTGATTTCGTTTGCCAGATCCACTCCACTGATGTCACAGTCTAGGTTGAAGGTGAGAGTTTTCTCGAGTTGCATACACTGGCCCTTGAAGGAGTCACGGACTGTCCCTCCCTCTCTCCCACCAGGAGAGGAGAGTTAAAGGCTTTACCTGACTGCTGCTCCCGCAGTTCATTTTCAAGTTCCTTCCTCTTCCTTTTTTCATTCCCCGAGGGATAGCTCCGCTTCATCTTTCTAGACTGATGATGCAATGATGCGCATGGGTAGCTATCTGACGTCCACGACGGACAGTTACGTTGTCACGTTATTATTATTATTATTATTATTATTTATTTTTTCCACAGGGCCTTTATTATAAATAATAAATTTGCGGGGCCCTACGCAACGTGCGTAGTGTTCAGCGAGCTTCGTGGTATACCCCCCTGATCTGAGTCTGCATGTTTTGGACACTGGGGTGAAAAGAGGGGTGGGACTGTCAACCGACCACCATCTGGTGGAGAGTTGGTTCAGGGAATGGGGGAAGACTCTGGACAGACCTGGTAATCCCAAACAAGTAGTGCGGGAGAATTGGGAACGTCCGGGGGAGGCCGCCCTCCTAGGGATCTTCACTTCCGGCTTAGCATTTCTGGCATTCCTGTAGAGTTTGGGGGCATTGAACCAGAGTGTGCTGTGTTCAAAACGTCCATTGCTTAAGCTGCGTCGTGAGCTGTGAGCTGAGGTCTTGGGTGCTTCAAGGGCCGGTAGCCCTCGGATACCATGGTGAACACCGGTGGTCAGGGAAGCCGTCTGACTGAAGGAGGCCTTTCGGGATATGATATCCTGGATGACTCCTGAGGCAGTTGCAGGGTACCGATGGGCTCAAAGGGCTGCAGCCATTGCCTTGTCGGTGGCAAAGCAGCGGGTGTCAGAGAAGTTCGGAGGGGCCATGGAGTAGGACTTTCGGTCGGCACCAAGTGTTTCTGGAAACCATTCGGCACCTCAGGAGGGGAAAATGGAGGACCATCCAATCTATGTAGAATTAGGATGGTACTCTGTTGACCTCAACTGAGGAGGTAGTCAAACGCTGGAAGAAACACTATCTGATTGAGGCAGCAGAGATTCAGGCTGATGGGGCCTAAACAATTTCTTTGTTTGGTTACGGTTTCCGACCGACCCTGTCAATTTATGTGCGACCCAAATTATTTTATGAGCTTTAAAAAAAAAAAAAAAATTTTTTTTGATGCAAACTACTGTATAATTACGTTTTTGTACAGCACCTCTTCATTCTGTACAAGGATGAGCGAATTTTCTCGTTTTTAAAGCCCATGGTGCAGGTTAACCGGAAGATTCGATTAATGAGTACATAAAGCACTCAAAATATGTATATATAGTTAGAAATATCTCCAAAATGGTGTTAAAGGCCCACTATGCAACTTTTTTAGCCAAAACTACATTAATTATGCTGGTTGAGAGTTATTCTGATGGTTCGGCAACCATTTCTGGGTCGTTTGGTGGGTGTGTCATTGCCCCATGTCACCTCTCCAAGGAAAAAGCGCATATGCAACTTGCTCTGTTCGGACCGACACAATCCGGCCTCGAAAATGTAGTCGGATTGTAGTTTCGAAAATGCTTTACGGCACAGACACACCCAAACATGGCACCGGCTAGATATAAACAGCCAGTTGCGAGGCAATTGTTGCATTCATCATGGATCAATCGACTGATAAGGGACCCAAGAGGCGACTGTCGGTGGAACAAAAGAAGAATGGACCAGAAAAGAGATCAGACACGAGTGAAAGGGGAACTATGCAACTTTTTTGGCTTGATTTACCTTAATATAACAGGCTAAGAGTCATTGCGATGGTTCTATTATACATTTTTGTTCGATTGTTCGTTGTTTCGACTCCCCCTTGCGCATCTTGGCGGAGAAAAGGAATATGTTTCTGCCGGCGACCCGCCGCCCACTCTCGCAGGAATCTCGGGTCTCGCAAAGTAACTAATTGCTTTACGGCACAGACCCCCAAACACGGAACCGGCTTGATATAAACACAAGTAACTAAGGGATTGTTACATTCATCATAGATCAGCCGACTAAAAAGAGCCAGAGAAACCCAATGTCGGAGGAACAGAAGAAGAGAAAAGGGAGACTGACCGACAGAGAGGCCAGACACGAGTAAACGTTGGGCAAGCTTTTCAGGAATAGCGTGAACTGAAAGAAAAAGAAGACTGCAAATCAGACGCCGACTTGGCCGTGTTGCTTTTGAAATTGAAAGTACCCTTGGGTGAACTTTGTCTTCGTGGTATTCTTGATGTTGATTGTCTCTGTACAAATGTGTTTACTCAACCATTTTGTTGTGAGCCCTGTGAAAATTGTTTTCTCGACCGTTTTGTTGTGAGCCCTGTATGTTTCTAGCTTGCTTGGTTGCAATCATATAAACACCTTTGTTTCCATGGGTGTTTTGCTGTTCGTCTGTCTCGTCCCCCAGATACAGACTGAATCCCCGAATCCAGTCTGTTCAACCTAAGATAAAACAATTATAATCTAGGATATAAATTCTATAAAACTATAAAAAAGGATGGATTTATGTTTATTGCAATACAAATACACCATTTTAAAAATGTATAACCTTGCCTACACTTTATGAACATCTACTTCGGACATGGCTCCACGCATTCGCCGGCTTCTTTGAAAACAAATGCACATGGCTCGCGTAGAAGTGCATGGGGAAGGGTCGTCAACGAGTTGTTACGACAGTGTTGTAAAATATCTACTACGAAGCTGTAGGGGGCGCTGTGTAGAGAAATGTGCGTGCCAAAACCAAGAAAACAGCGAAGAAATGCCCGAAGTTGCATAGTGGGCCTTTGAAGTCCAGTTTTTGTAGTTTTTGGTTAGTAACGGTGACTTTTTACACAATTCGGCGATGACGTCACATGAGGTAGACGTATACTAGAACTAGCACTATGGCGTCTAACTGGGATGAGGAAGAGGTGGCGAGAACCACAGTCAACATTTATGATGGTCCACAGCCATAGAATTTCGAACCGGTTAGACTTCAGAGGGCAAATGAGGAAATGCCGATGGCCGTCATAGACATAATAGACTAAACGCATAAACGCATGGTCAGAGGAGAATGACTGGTGAGTTGCTACCATTTAGAAACGCAGCAAGGAGCGCTGGAGATAGTAGTCTATCAACAGCTAGGGCTGAACGATCGTTTTCTGATCGAAATCACGATTTCAGACAACGCCATCTCGGGATCGCCAAAGACCCGTTTTTTTCTGTTTTACTGTGCGTTCACGCGTCAACGTAGAGACGGGAATCGGGCGAATTAATATAATATAATTGTATATATAATATCATGGCCAAAAGCTGTGTGAGCCTCCGGATGGCCGTAGGGCTGGGAGCTCTCTTCGAGGGGTTTGTTTACCGGCGTTTGTTTACCGGCGTTGCTATGGTTAACAGCGTTAACATGCGTTCAACAGCGTGGCCACTGAGTCACATGTGTAACGTAACAGCCAATCAGCGTTCAACCGTCAAACTCAGTGCAGTTCAGTCCGGGGTGAACTGCAGCATGGAGGAGAAAGTGAATGTTGCCGTTTGCGACTCCCGGAGCTCTATATATAATATAATAGTATGTAATATAATATTTGTATATATAATATTTGTATATATAATATAACTTCTTCCGTTGGATAACGGAAGAAGAGGAGATGTTTGTTTGTCTGTTTATTGTCTGTCGGCGTGCGGCCCACATATGCAATGTACTGTGAAGTGAAGAAAAATGTCCCCTTGGGGACAATAAAATCTAAAGTCTAAAGTCTAGATGTGACCCGGCCCGGAGGAAGCCCGGGGCCCCGGTCTGGAGCCAGGCCCAGACGGAGGGCTCGATGGCGAGCGCCTGGTGGCCGGGTTTGCCACGGAGCCCGGTCGGGCACAGCCCGAACAAACTACGTGGCACCCCCCCCTCTCTTCATCCCATGGGCCCACCACCTGTGGGAAGACCCGTTTGGGTCGGGTGCGCAGCCACATGGGTGGCAGCGAAGGTCAGGGGTCTCGACGGACCAGACCCGGGCGGCAGAAGCTGGCTCTGGGGACGTGGAACGTCACATCGCTGTGGGGAAAGGAACCGGAGCTTGTGAGGGAGGTGGAGCGCTATCAGTTAGATCTGGTGGGGCTTACCTCCACGCACAGTCTCAGCTCTGGTACCGTACTCCTGGATAAGGGTTGGACTCTATTCGTCTCCGGAGTTGCCGAGGGCGTGAGGCGCCGGGCGGGTGTGGGGATACTCATAAATCCACGGCTGAGCGCCGCGGTGTTGGAGTTCACCCCGGTAGACGAGAGGGTCGCCTCCCTGCGCCTAAGGGTTGTAGGGGGGAAAACTCTGACTGTTGTTTGTGCGTATGCACCAAACAGCAGCTCAGAGTACTCGGCCTTCTTGGAGACCCTGAATGGAGTCCTGTATGGGGCTCCAGTAGGGGACTCCGTAGTTCTGCTGGGTGACTTCAACGCCCACGTGGGCAACGATGGAGACACCTGGAGAGGCATGGTGGGGAGGAACGGCCTCCCTGATCTAAACCCGAGCGGTCGTTTGTTATTGGACTTCTGTGCTAGTCATGGATTATCCATAACAAACACCATGTTCGAACATAAGGGTGCTCATAAGTGTACCTGGTACCAGAGTACCCTAGGCCGAAGATCAATGATTGATTTTGTGATCGTGTCATCTGATCTGAGGCCGCATGTTTTGGACACTCGGGTAAAGCAGGCCCCCGGGATAGGCGCATACTTCCGCAATCCACCAGTGCTCAGAGGCCAAGCCTGGTATTGCAGCTGTTTAAGCTGGGAGTGGACGGGGGTCCGTCATTTCATGTGGCCCAGAAGTAGATATCGCCGTCCACTCCAATACAAGTGGGGAACAGGATTGTGTCTCCGAAAAAAATGTCTGGATATTGTGGCAACCCGTCCCCAACCCCTCGGGCTGGAGGGCCCAGGGGAGTGGTGGTGGAGGGCGTGTACCGGCGGCAGCCAACAGAGGGAGCCAGAGGCCGGCACCCCCGACACACTAATGAGGGGGATGGGAAACACCTGGGGCGGGGAGTGAAACACACTGTTAACCTGCGCTTTCCTGGTTCCCAAAGCAGAGTTGGTGCGAGACGCTGGGAGTGTAACCAGACCCACGAACGAGCGAAGGGAGGAGAACCGCGCCGCACTCGGACCGAGCGGACCCGCCAGAGAAAGCCCTACCCTTGATTTACTGTTTCCTAGCTCACGGAGCTAGAGTATGATTTTCATTGCCCTCCGGGGAGATCGCTGTTCAGAGGAATAAACGCCCACCGGGCTTTGAACCAGCCGCCAGTGTGGTGATTCCTTGCCTCACCCAGACATTCTCGGGCCCGGGTTGCCACAATATCAATCAAAGGCTCATAATTATATTTCTACCCTGTTCTAAAAAAAATTAAGTTTTTTCTTTTCAAAACGCCTCCTCAAGCGTTTTATTAGCAGTTTATGTTGGGTGGGAGGCTGAAAGGAGCCGTACTGAAACAAACAACTCCTTGCTATGATCCTATTTTGAAGTGCACGGCTCCATTAACTTCCGAATTAAATTAAATTCCGAATTAACTTCCATTAACTCCATTAACTTCCAAAGTCTGAGATTTGTCCTTTAACTTAACATGAATGGCGTTGAACACGGATATATAACACACATATCATTGAAATAGCTGTAACAGGCACGGACGTATTGATTACCTGAATGATTATGGGAGACCTACGTAATTTTCATAATATTGTTAATTGTCTAATATTAACATTTCAGTTGCGTTGGTAGGTATTTCATTTTCAGTTGCTTGTTTAGCTATGTATGACAGGGTTATGGTTAGCTATGTATGACAGTTGACAATGTTGGTGTATTACAATTCATTATTTGGGTAGGCTACTCCAACTTCGTTGCTGGTCGTTATGTAAACATTTACTTTTATATAAATTATTGATTGCATTTTTCGTAAATAGTTAGTTGGAAGGAATCTGTTTCTTAAGCAATAACATTGAACTGAATTTTTTAGGCCTACATACGTTTACTATGTTACTATGGTATTATATGGAGCAATCTTACATATTTATGAAGTTTCCAGATCAATAAAGTTCTATCTCTTTTTATTTGAACTGCCTGTATGTCCTCTTGATTATAGTATTACAGTGTGTACCTTGGTTATCAGCTATAATAGAATGGTGTCAATGTGGTATTGGCATATATATTCCAGAATTTGAAAAAGGATATGGATATAGAGTGGGTGACTTTATCAATCGAGATGGCCACAATAATAACCGCTCTTAGATGGGTTATAGATACTAAGTTGGTGACAATGTGGTATTGGCATATATATTCCAGAATTTGAAAAAGGATATGGATATAGAGTGGGTGACTTTATCAGTATACTCAATCGAGATGGCCACAATAATAACCGCTCTTAGATGGGTTGTAGATACTAAGTTTTATAACAGATAATTCAATACGTGAAGATTTGGTGATAGAGGTAAAGCATCTTCTTTTAAATATTATAAGCCTTGGTTTAGTTATTCAGTTCTGTTGGATTCCAGCCCACCATGGAATATATGGCAATGAAATTGCTGATAAATTAGCTAAAAGATACTAACCTAATTAGAAGAATTTAACCTTAAGTATACATATTTTTTATTTTTATTTATTCATTTCTTTTGTTAGTTTGTTTTATTTTGTTTATTTTGTTTCGTTGGTTGGTTTTTTTCTTTGAATTTATTTTTCTGCGCCACTGAGCAGTTTGTATAGGAATGAATGGGCGGCCATTTTCCAGTCTGTGGTCCATCCTTTAATATGTCCATGGGGTAAAGAGAGGGGCGGAACTGTCAACCGACCACCATCTTGTTGTGAGTTGGATCAGGGAATGGGGGAAATTTCCGTATAGACCTGGTAAGCCCAAACGAGTAGTGCGGGTGAACTGGGAACGTCTGGAGGAGGCCCCCGTCCTAGGTATCTTCAACTCACACCTCCGGCTGAGTTTTTCTGGCATTCCTGTGGAGGTTGGGGGCATTGAGCCGGACTGGGCGGTGTTCAAAGCCTCCATTGCTGAAGCTGCGGTGGCTAGCTGTGGCCTCAGGGTCTTAGGCTCCTCAAGGGGCGGTAACCCTCGGACACCGTGGTGGACACCGGTGGTCAGGGAAGCCGTCCGATTGAAGAAGGAGGCCTTCCGGGATATGATATCCTGGAGGACTCCTGACTCGGTTGCAGGGTACCGACAGGCTCGAAGGGCTGCAGCTGCTGCCGTTTCAGAGGCTAAGCAGCGGGTGTGGGAGAAGTTCGGAGAGGCCATGGAGAAGGACTTTCGGTCGGCACCAAAGTGTTTCTGGAAGACTATCCGGCACCTCAGGAGGGGGAAACGGGGTGTACAGTAAGGATGGGACTCTGTTGACCTCAACTGAGGAGGTCGTCGGACGTTGGAAGGAACACTTTGAGGAACTCCTGAATCCGAATAACACGCCCTCTATGTTGGAGGCAGAGCTCGAGGTTGATGGTGTTTCGTCTTCAATTTCAATGGTGGAGGTCACTGAGGTAGTCAAACATCTCCGCAGTGGCAAAGCCCCAGGGATTGATGAAATCCAGCCAGAAATGCTAAAGGCTCTGGATGATGAGGGGCTGTCATGGTTGACACGCCTATTCAACATCGCGTGGGAGTCGGGTACAGTGCCAAAGGAGTGGCAAACCGGGGTGGTGGTTCCCCTGTTCAAAAAGGGGGACCAGAGAGTGTGTGCCAATTACCGGGGTATCACACTTCTCAGCCTCCCTGGTAAAGTCTACTCCAAGGTGCTGGAAAGGAGGGTTCGGCCGATCGTCGAACCTCAGATTGAAGAGGAACAATGCGGTTTTCGCCCCGGACGTGGAACTGCGTGGAACAGACCAGCTCTTCACTCTCGCAAGGATCCTGGAGGGGGCCTGGGAGTATGCCCATCCGGTCTACATGTGTTTTGTGGATCTGGAGAAGGCGTATGACCGGGTCCCCCGGGAGAAACTGTGGGAGGTGCTGCGGGAGTATGGGGTAAAGGGGTCTATCCTCAGGGCCATCCAATCTCTGTACTCCCAAAGCGAGAGCTGTGTTCGCGTCCTCGGCAGCCAGTCAGTTTCATTCTCAGTGGGTGCTGGTCTCCGCCAGGGCTGCGCCTTGTCACCAATCCTGTTTGTGATATACATGGACAGGATATCGAGGCGTAGTCGTGGTGGGGAGGGGTTGCAGTTCGGTGGTCTGAGGATCTCGTCACTGCTTTTTGCAGATGATGTGGTCCTCATTGGATCATCGGCCTGTGACCTTCAGCACTCAGTGAAGCGGCTGGGATGAGGATCAGCACTGCTAAATCTGAGGCCATGACTCTTAGCAGGAAACCGATGGATTGCTTACTCTGGGTAGGAAATGAGTCCTTAGCCCAAGTGAAGGAGTTCAAGTACCTCGGGGTCTTGTTCGCGAGTGAGGGTACTATGGAGCGTGAGATTGGCCGGAGAATCGGAGCAGCGGGGGCGGTATTGCGTTCGCTTTACCGCACCGTTGTAACGAAAAGAGAGCTGAGCCGCAAGGCAAAGCTCTCGATCTACCGGTCGATCTTCGTTCCTATCCTCACCTATGGTCATGAGGGCTGGGTGATGACCGAAAGGACGAGATCGCGGGTACAAGCGGCCGAGATGAGTTTTCTCAGAAGGGTGGCTGGCGTCTCCCTTAGGGATAGGGTGAGAAGCTCAGCCATCCGTGAGGAACTCGGATTAGAGCCGCTGCTCCTTTACTTAGAAAGGAGTCAGCTGAGGTGGTTCGGGCATCTGGTAAGGATGCCCACTGGGCGCCTTCCTTGGGAGGTGTTTCAGGCACGTCCAGTGGGGAGGAGCAGGGCCGGATTAACAATTTTCTGTGCCCTGGGCAACAAGGCTCAAGGCCCCCCCCCCCCCCCCCCCCCGCCGCCAAACAATCGTAAAGTCGCTATCATCAGAACTTGGTGGCTTGATGAGTACTTATTGAATGTTTCAATTGTCTTGACAGCAAACAGCTAGGTAGGCCTTAACTTAAAACCATAGAACATTTTAAAAATGCAAAAATGTGAAATTATCACCAGCAGGCAATTAGTGTGTTTTTAGTCAAAATAAACCATTGGCTACACTTTCATGTAATTTCAAAGTCAAGATCATGTTTATTGTATCACAATTCAACATTTGATGTTGATTACTTCACTACTATATATCCTTATTATTTTATTTAAACAAATGGACCTTACAACACACACACACACACACACACACACACACACACACACACACACACACACACACACACACACACACACACACACACACACACACACACACACACACTCACTCTCTCCCTCTCACAAACACCTCCCCAAACCCTCTCGTAATCTGTCCTTGTCCCCGTATAATTCTTTATGTTTTGGTATATGTTACATGTCTGTCGCACGTATCTGGGTTTTGTCGTGTTATGTGGTGTCTGTAGATGTATGTTTGCACTTTGAAAAAAAAAAAAAAAAAAGTTGTCAAGGGCCCCTTTGATGTCACAGGCCCTGGGCAAGTGCCCAGTTGCCCTAATGGTTAATCCGGCCTTGGGGAGGAGACCTCGGGGAAGACCCAGGACTAGGTGGAGAGATTATATCTCAACACTGGCCTGGGAACGCCTCGGGATCCCCCCGTCAGAGCTGGTCAATGTGGCCCGGGAAAGGGAAGTCTGGGGCCCCCTGCTTGAGCTGCTCCCCCCGCGACCCGACCCCGGATAAGCGGACGAAAATGAGATGAGATGAGATATCACGGCCAAAAGCTCTGTGCGCCTCCGGATGGCCGTAGCGCGGGGAGCTCTCATAGGGATTGGGCTTCTCGGGGTTTGTTTACCGGCGTTGCTATGTTTCCGGTCTTGTGTGTTCCAACGGTTTATTAGGTAGGCCTATCTAATAAATCTCTGTCTATTCAATACTTCATTCACTGCCTCTTCCGTGGTCATTACAATATTATGAATAGACTGCGTTGGGTTCTCCGACGTCTCTCCCTTTGTTGTTATACTCTAATGCACGAATTAACTAAAAGAGCCATCTTTGACTGTCTTAAAAAAACAACTAAAAAGTAGTAGTACTTTTCTAAGTTAAGACAGTCAAAGATGGCTCTTTTAGTTCATTTGTAACAACTGCAGTTGGTCAAGGACTTTAGTTTACATGCATTCTTCTTAATAAATACATTTAAAATCAATTCTTAACTTTAGTTTTCATTCTTACATTAGAGTAATGGCATGTAATGTTTGAATGTTATGTCATGTTTGTAAATATTACTGTACATTGTGAATATTGCACTGAAGCTTGATTTGAAGAAAATCGTGAAGAAAATCGAAATCGCAATATCTGCCAGAAAAATCGCAATTCGATCTTTTCCTGAAATCGTTCAGCCCTATCAACAGCAGTGCATACAATAACAACTTTTACTGTCAGTGAATAGCATCGAGTGAAAGTCAAAGTTTTCTTTATATCTAGTGACAGTGATTATGTCGTTGGCTCAGATAAGTGCCGTAAAATTAGTCAGAAGATCTAGAAATAGAAGGCATATTATGCCTTCTATTTCTTCTAAATATGGGCTAGCTTGACAGTCCCACCTGTGAACCCCTAGTGTTTATTTCTAAGCTTTTACCTCTTTCTCTGGTGAAAATGTTGTTTGCAAATGTAGCCGACGCCGAGTAGGCTGGTCATGTCTTCAGTGTGATTATTTTTAATAGTGCAAACTAGTTTCCCTCGTGATTGATTGTCATTGAAACCGTCAGGGTACCGCTTACCGGGAGAGAGTAGTAAGCGTGTCTGTGTCGCTGTGTTTGGCAGGTGTCTGTGTGGGCGGTGTCGTCCCATGGAAACTGTGGTGGAGAGCATTTGTTGTAGGGAGGTGAGCGCGTTTTGGTCGCTGGTCGAGGAGCTCACCCTGCGGCCAGCAGATGTACCGTGCCTAACGCAGCATCCTGGATTTAAGGCATGCTGCCTAAAAATAGCATACTCACACTTCAGGCAGGATCATGGTCCCCTTCAAGCCAGCACGCACGAGTATGTTCATGGTTTATGTTTACTTTACCAATCTTTTTACACTGAGTCCTTTCAACCAACAGTTATAGGTGAAAGGAGGTGTGTTGCATACACAATAAACATGCATAAGAAACAGGCTTAAAATGACGTTTCCAACCTACTTACAGAGAGTTTTAAACTTAAGAATCTTTCCTCCTTATCCCTAGCAATACCGGTACACGGCGTACAGGCAGGCTATACGCTGGGCTTATGGTGTTTTAGGGAGGAGTATAAGGAAGCCTCTACCCTCTTGTGTGGTTTCAACCATCAGACAACAATTCCAGAATGGTGACCAGACCTATCAGGGCTTTCAATGGGCTTGTTTGGATGAAAATTAATACAAATAATGGTTATTCTTATTCTGTTGTGATCGCTCAATTGCCCTTAAAATGTTATAAAGTACACAGAACACATGAATTTTGGATAAAAAAAAAAAAGTTTATTGGCATTGCTTGTAATGGTTACTGAACAAAGACACAGGTTGGAAGTAAAAAAATCTATATAATAAAATGGTTAGGCACAAAACAAGGAACACTGATGAAGGGCTAGACCCGAAATGTTTAATTCTAATTAATTCTGCAATAGTGTGGTCATACCTGAGGGTCAGCTGATGGTTCTCTTTCTCTCACACTCACACACACACACACACACACACACATACTATTGCATGCATGCATACATGCAGTGATACATGCAAAAAGCACATCAAGCAGACACACAGTGAGCCCAGACAACACCGCACACAGAGGTTGACAAGGCACAGGTAAAATGATTGCTAAATTATTTTTAATTACATGCAAAGAAATTTCATGTAATTAATAACAACAAAATCATTGGACTTAAAAAATAATAATGTGAAATTAGGTTTTCTTGAAGCGTGACTGCCGGGCTAGGTAGAGGCTGACGACCTCCTCCTTAGGAATCTGTTCGAAGGATTTGGAGATGGAGGCGGGTGCATCGGAGGACAAATTGGCGCTAACCTCTCGAAGAACCGCGGGTGAATTGACGTAGCTCTCCCGAAGGGCCTTCATTAATGATGACATAATAATAATAACATTAATTATAATAATAATTAGGGATGTCCCGATCCCTGGATCGGATCTGGCCCGATACTGGGTTTTTAAAGGTCCCATGACATGCTATTTTATGTATTCTTTAATATAGGTATTAGTGGGCAACTAACACAGTATTCAAAGACGTTCCCGAAATTCAGCCGTGGTGCAGAGTTACAGCCACTCCGAGCCAGTCGCACATTGAGCTTCCCCCAAATGCGCTGTTTTGGTGTCTGTAGCTATAATGCAAATGAGGAGGAACGAGGCGGGTCAAGGAGGAGGGTGGGGGCGTGGCCCTGAGCAGCTTGCAGCCAGTGTTGCCAGATTGGGCGGGTTCCCGCCCAATTGGGCTACTTTTGATTTCATCTCGCGGGGAAAAAATGCATTGGGCGGGTATATACATTTTGGGCTGCTTTTGCCAATATCTGGCGGTTTTTTAATAATGTGAAAACAGCACACCAAACTGTTATTTTATGGTTTAAAAACAGTACAAATAAAAAACTCAGTAGGCCTATACTTCAATATACTTCACGTCGTGATGTCACATCAACAAACCGTTGTGCGCCGACGCAGAAGTCTGAGGCAAAAGCCCGCTCTCTCTCTCAACTCTGTTAGCGAAATAAGCATCATGCCGAAGTGGGGGAAATATAAAAAACTTTATAGAAAGGAATGGGAGACCGACCCTGAATTAAAATCGTGGATCGCGCCTGCCCCAGCAGATGTCAGCTAAGCTCGTTGCAGGTATTGTAACGTTGAATTAAGAGCCCACCTCAACGACTTGAGAGAACATGGTGCCACGAAAAAACACAAGGCCCGCTGTCAGCCCAGTGTCAAATCCTTTGCTGTCCCAACGGGATCTGGTGCAACAATCAAAGATGACCAAAAACGACGTGAACTTAGGGTTGCAACCTACGTCGCCTGTCACACCTCCATAAACGCCGTGGATGATTTGTCTGATATACTGCAAGATGAGATGGGCGCATTCAAGATGCACTGGACAAAGTGTACCGCCGTTATAACATCTGTTCTGGCACCGCACTTCAGAGAGGAGTTAAGAGAGGATATTGGTGAGTCTCCATATTCTCTTTACCTGGATGAGAGCACTGATGTATCAGTGAACAAGCTCCTCTGCATTTGTGTGAAGTATCGCTCGCAGCAACACGGCCTCCATGTCCTTAGTAATCATTGTACATGTAAATAGCAGGTGGTTGATTTAACTGCTGTTAATTCTTGGGCCTGGCACTGGGATACAGGAAGTGCATTTTTCCACATTTTCTGTTACATGCACGGTCTGTGATAATAAAATAGAACTTGCCATTTGGGCTTAATTGTTTAATACCGTAGCGTTACCGCGTAATCAGAAGGACGAGTCGATATGGTAAAATCCCCAGGGATGTTTATTATTACTCCTCAACCGGACGGAGCCTAAAACATTGCAGCCATTAGAAGTAACTCTTGGCGCATATAACACTAGAACCACAACATGCGTTTAATGTTTATTCAAAAATATTTTTTTTTCCTGTGAAAAACGTCATTGGGCGGTTTTTTGCTGAAGTGGGCGGGTTTTGGAACGTGATTGGGTGGATTTAGCTCAACCAAATCTGGCAACACTGCTTGCAGCCACGGTACCATGCGCTCCGTTTACAGTGGATGTATCGCAATGGCGAGGCGCACACAGCCTTTAGCCGTGTTCTGTAAATATTCTAGAACACACGGGAGTCCTGGAGCTCTATATCTAAATATTATCATATAGCCTACATAGAGATCTATATCATATAATATGTATTATAACGGCCAAAAGCTGTGTGAGCCGATATTATGAATCTCAAACGACCGCGTTGGGTTCTCCGACGTTCCTGGTTCTTCAACGTCCTCATCAATGTGAAGTAGACTGAACCGCGACAAGGAGGAGAAAGGGATCGTTGCCGGGCAGCGCTTAGGCACCTCCGCCTCCGGCGGTGGTCCCTCAGTGGGTCTCAAGCTGGAGACATTCGCCGCCAACAATCCCTTTCTCCTCCATGTCGTGGTTCATGTTCTTGAGGGAGTCAAAGCCAAAGTTCCTTCCCCCCAATTCATTCTCAACCTTGGCAGAGATAACCCCCAATACGAGTATACATATTAATACATATTATCACGGCCAAAAGCTGTGTGCGCCTCCAGACGATATTATGAATCACAAACGACTTTGTCGGGTTCTGCGACGTCTCTGGTTCTTCCACTTTCACATCAACCTGAAGTCGACTGAACCGGGCGCTGCCTGCTGCCGGCTGCCCGATGGTGCCTCGCGGCAACCGGCGGCATGTCGCAGTTCATGTACTTCAGCCAGTCAAAGCCAAAGTTCCTTTCCCCCAATTCCTTCTCAACCATGGCTCAGATAACCCCCACAACAGTCTCGTTGTGGAAATACAAGACACGTCAAAGAACCGACAAGAAACACTTGCGTTACAGTGTGTGTATTCACACACACACACACACACACACACACACACATGTGGCGCTCGCACGGTCGAGTCTCATTGGCGGGCCAACGTCTCTGGGCGGGCCAGGCAGAGTAAGGGGAGGAGCTGAGATTCCTGATGACGTCATGAATACAGACATTCCAAATCAGCGCACTTGAGCCTCCGTTTTTTCAAAGGCGAGCAGAACAGCTAATGCTCGTTTTACACCAAACGCAAGTTTTAGCCATTTGGGGACCATAGGCAGGCTAGGGGAACTCATATTTATGTTAGAAAACCTCATAAAGTGAGATTTTCATGTCATGGGACCTTTAAGGTAAATCGGGATGGCCGATCTCATTCAATTTCATGGCCGATACCCGATACATATTTATCTATAAATATATATATATATATATATATATATATATATATATATATATGTGGAAATTGCGTTGAATGAGAGATACAATTTCGCACGTTGAGCACACAGTTGTGTGACTCGTTTATGAGTTAGAGAAAACAGGAAATCAAAACGTGCTGCAAGCAAACAAATCCCACATCGGGCTCTGACGTCATCAGACGCTCGTAATCCTTTGGACAGCGATCCCTGAACCACCAAGACAGTAAACGACATGCCTAAAGGCCGATTTAGGGTCGTTTTCGACGCAGAGACGTAAGCACGTAATTTACACAAGGGACTTGTTTTAGACAAGTTTTGATTTACGGTTCCTTTAAGGTTCCTTAAGGATTGCGCGTGTTGCAAGGGGATTCTCCGCCAGAACAGTAGGGGGAGCAACAAACAAATCTGTGGGCGTGGAAGTGGAAATCGTGAGACTCCTGAAAGGATGTGGTTAGCTGGCCAATCACAGTCTTTGCGAGCTGCGTAGGGCCGTAGTGTTTTAGTCGCATAGTCAGGAATTTTGGGCGACGCACTTAAGCACGTAAGGGGGGATATTTTACCGCGCAAGGGGGGGTTATGTATCTTACGTGCTGACGCGTTACGTCTAAAACAGAGCATATATCGGCCTTTACACAGTGGAAAGAACAACACATAACAAAATACTGTAGGTGAATTATGTTACACTCACTATATATATATATATATATATATATATATATATATATATTAGTGGTGGGCCGTTATCGGCGTTAACGCAAAACTATTTTCAAACACTTCCTTGTTCGGACCCATCATGTGACTGAACTAACCAATCAGAAGCTAGAATTAAGACTGAGGTAAACGTGAGGGAATCAGAGGGAGATTCAACAGAATATCCTGACTGTGTTAAACATGTAAATATGTAAGTAATAATTGTGACATAAATATGTAAATGATTAACTGACATTGTAAGTACATTTCTAGCAAATGAACTCCAATATAAATTATATTAATTTATTCTACAACTTTCAAATATTTAACTTCTAAACCTTACATTATTATGGATTATTCCACGGCTCTTCTCAATGCCGGCTGAACAAACCATCCCAAGGTCAGAGAATCCTCTACACTACTGGCGGGCAAATGCTACACAGCGACCCGCACTGGCTGATACAGCCACAAAGTTTCTTTGCGCACCTTGTACATCGGTGGAGAGTGAGAGACTGTTTAGTGCAGTGTAGAATGTCCTTGATGAGAAAAGGAACCAGTTGTCAGCCAAGATGGTGCAGATGTTGGTTTTCATTAAAAAAAACCTGCACTGAACTGAAGAAGTCAGTGCGGTAGATTAAGATGGAGGAAATAAGAAGCTCTATTGCACTATTATTACACACCCACATTGTAAAAAATAATAAGCTTACTTGAAAAAAGGGTGGAAACTTGTTGCCTCAAATAAGTTAAGTAACCAAAACTTTACTTTATGTTATGTTTACAAGTAATGCTTATGTTATGTTATGTTATGTTAACGTGAGAGAATAAAAGCTATTGAGCACAGCTTGGATGCCTGTCTATTTCTTAATGTACAGGAAATTAAATGTTGTTTGTCAACACAAAAGTGATATCGGAAATCGGTATCGAAAAAAACAGTATCGGGAAATATCGGGATCGGATCGGGAGCAACATGAAAATATCGGAATCGGATCGGGACCTAAAAATTGAGATCGGGACATAATATTACTTTATAAAGATCATGGTCACTGATCCGATGTCTCGTGCGCCGCACCACATGGGCACCTTTTCTGAAGCGCGGATACCGCACGCAGTACTTCTCCGTTCCGTCACTTCTCCGTGCTTTCTCGCGATTGGCATTGTAATGCAGCGCCGCTAAAAGAAGCCTACAAAATAACACATTTGAGAAAACCTTTGGAACTTGGTGTATGTATGACAAGATACTACAATAGGCATGTTAATAGGTACTATCATTACTATAAAAGGAATAATAATTGGCAGTCTTATTCCATTGGATAGCACTGACCTGCTATACATCCCAAGGTATGAAAAGCCTGTGTGCTTGGGCGTGAAGTGCAAGATGAGGGAGTGGTAAGCCTCAAGGGAGAAGTCTACACTGTCCACGGTCACCTGCTGTGAGGCGTCTGTCAACATCTTGCAAAAACAAATATAAAAAAGTATTTAAGTATAAAGTATAGAAAATATAAGTATATACAAAAGAAATGCAAGGGTGTAGTGGTGAAATAAGAGGTGGGTAAACTATGAATACTAAGATCAGTGATTCGCAACCAAGGGTGGTGCATTTACTGTATTGGGAGGTAGCTAAACTCTGAAGTGAGAAGTGGATAATCTCTGTTTCTGAAATTTCAGAGGTGGGTAAACTGCGTTTAGCCTCAACTACAGCCCTGGCGACACGGTCACGGTCAAATATATGTGAAAGAGAACCGTAGCAGTCTAGCACTAACACAAAACGCAAACACACTGTTGTGAAAGCCGCTTGATGATGACGATCACTGATCCAAACACTAGCCATGAAGCTTTCATGACGATATGGACATTTACTTCAGGGCAATTTTGTTTTGGCTCATATTCGTGAATCACGAAATATGGTCTTCTAATGTGATGCTGCGTTCGAGTATTCTCTGCGAACCGACTCGGATCTCGGATCTGACGCCACGCCCACACTTCAAGCGTTTTATTATTTCGCTCGGTCGTTGGAGGAAAACATGGACGCCACCCGGAAAGCTGTTGTCGCGGTAGCATTGGCAGAGGACCAGGCGTTCCAAAATAAGTAGGCTATAGGCCATAGTCAAGTCAAGTCAAGTTTATTTATATAGCACATTTAAAACAACAGTAGTTGACCAAAGTGCTGTACACAAATACAATATATTTGTGTACATAGGCAGAGATACGGACGCAGTAAGGTATTGCAGTAATACGAGTGATTGAACTTCAAGTCACAATGGGCGCAGCCATCTTGAATTCTGTCTCGGAATTTTGCTCGGTCACCACTGAGTTCAACCGAGATGGCGAGTTCGCCGTTCGAGGAAAAGGGGCGTGTTTCTGCGTGTCGCTAGGCAACGTCCTCGGACCTCCGAGACGGATGGATATTAAAACGCAGCATGACTGATCATGCTTGTAGTGGAGGCTGTGTCAAAGGGAACACGGTATGCAAAATACACACAGAGCTAGCTAACGCGCAGCTTGTAATTAGCAGCTATAGCATGATGCTTACCGTGGCAATCTCTTGCTTGCGGCAGACGGTGTCTCTCGACCTCGGGACAGGGCAGGCAGAGTGTTTTGCATGCACAGACGGCACGGCGGTAGGAATTCGCCATCCTCTCACTCTTTAAACCAAGTGAGACCATCTTGGCATCCCCTGAATGGTAATCCTCCTCCTTGAAATGTGCGCTGCATATTCTTGAGTACGCGGTAACAGAGCTAGCTGAAAAATAAGCTAGCTCTGTGCTTCCGAAGAACCCAGCTTCAGAAGATCCCTTTATCCTTGGGGAAGCAATGGACCCTATGTCCACTTTTGCTGGAGTTGTTGCACCCGCCACAAATACAGTAGTAAACCATTTTATCTATTTATATATCTACTCTCTCTCTCTATCAGCTATCTATGTTATGCTATGCTATTCCTCACTATCTATCTATGTTATGTTATGTTATTCTATCTATCTATCTATCTATCTATCTATCTATCTATCTATCTATCTATATATATATATATATATATATATATACATATATCTCTAGGCTATCTCTATCTATGTATTTACTTATATAATCTGACACTGTCACTCTCTCACTAGCGGCTTTGGCTGTGTTGTCCCAAAGCGGAGTACCTCATCTGACGTCATGCAATGCAGTGTGGGAGAAATAAGAATCATCGCTGACCTGTTGCTAACCCCTAAAATATCACCTTTTCTTATTATATTAATTTTTTGTGATACCCTACAACATGAAATACACGGATAATTGTTTAAATGTTTATTACCAACTAGAAAATTGACAAAAATTCTATCATTCGCTGCCGCTGGAAAAAATAAGATAAACAAATAAAATAAATTCCCTACCTACCCATGACCTCAACTGACAACCAACAGGAACCAAACTTTTTTTTTTTAGGCCTCAGGGTTTGTCTGCAATTTCCTTGGTGGAAGTCACAGAGGTAGTCAAACACAGTGGCAAAGCCCCAGGGATTGATGAGATCCGGGCAGAAATGCTGAAAGCTATTGGTGTTGAGGGGCTATCTTGGTATTCAACATTGCGTGGGAGTCTGGGACAGTGCCAAAGGAGTGGCAAACCGGGTTGGTGGTTCTTCTGTTCAAATAGGGGAACCAGAGATTGTGTGCCAATTACATCATACTACTCAGCCTCCCTGGTAAAGTCTACCCCAAGGTGCTGGAATGGAGGGTTTGGCCGATCGTCGAACCTCAGATTGAAGAGGTACAATGCGGTATCCGCCTCGGATGTGGAACCACGGAACAGCTCTTCACTCTCGCAAGGATCCTGTAGGGGGCCTGGGAGCATGCCCCAACGGTCTACATGTGTTTTGTCGATTTGGAGTAGGCGTATGACCAAGTCCCCCGGGAGATGCGACACTACTCAGGGCCATCCCTGAGGAACTCGGATTAGAGCCGCTGCCCCTCTGCTTATAAAGGAGTCAGTGGCATCTGGTAAGGTTGCCCACTGGGCGCCTCCATAGGGTGGTGTTCCTGGCACGTCCAGTGGGGAGGAGACCATGTGGAAAACCCAGGACTAGGTGGAGATATTATAATCCACTGGCAACACTAGGGTCGCGACACATAAAACGAAGCATCAACAACTTAGTTAGTATATCGGTAGTTTAGTAAAAAATACTGTTTTCCAAATCGATGCCTTCCCCGGTAGGTCCATGTTTCCAGGAAGTTCACACAAGTTTATTACCAGTTACCGTAAATAATATAAAAGATGCAGCTTTTTTTTTTTAAACAGCCACGTATCAAGAGGGGAGATTGTTAAGTTACATTTTAAGGCCAAAACTCACTTTTGCCACCTTTGAGAATAAAAAAGAAGCAATCATAATTCAGTTTCACTGTTGCAAGGTTAAAGCCCATGGTGCAGGTTAACCGGAAGTTTCAATTAATGGGTACATAAAGCACTCAAAATATGTATCGCATTCATCAAATGTCTCCAAAATGGTGTTAAAGTCCAGTTTTTGTCGTTTTTTGTAGTAACGGGTGTTTTCTAACGTCGTTCGGTGGTGACGTCACGGTAGGGAGTCGTGGTGGAAGGTAGCCTCAGCCTAGTACTAGAACTATGGCGTCTAACTGGGATGAGGAAGAGGTGGCAAGAACCACAAATTACATTTATGATGGCCCACAGCCGTATAATTTCGAGCCTGATAGACGTGAGGGGGCGAATGAGGAATTGCCGAGGATTGATGGCCGTCAAAGCCAATTAAATTCATGGTCAGAGGAGAATGGGTGGAGAGTTGGTGAGGTGTCCTGGTGAGTTGCTATCATTTAGAAATGCAGCAACGAGCGCTTGAGCTCGTTGCTGTACGAGCTCCCCCCCCCCCAGATAACCCCTATGATTAGTTATCCCACGTTTTGATGGTTGCCTAATAGCTCCAGTAACTACCGGTACATATTTTGCCTAGTGTTTATTTCTAAGCTTTTACCTATTCCTCCGGTGAAAGTGTTGTTGCAAACGTACCCGGTAGCCGCCGGTCACGTAGGCTGGTCATGAATTCAGCGTGATTATTTTCGATTCTACTCCTCGTGATTGATTGTCATTGACACCGTCAGGGTAGCGCTTACCGAGAGAGGGAGAGTAGTAAGCGTGTCTGCGTCGCTGTGTTTGGCAGGTGTTTGTGTGGGCGGTGCCGTCCCATGGAATCTGTGGTGGAGAGCTTGTGCTGTAGGGAAGTGAGTGCGTTTTGGTCGCTGGTCGAGGAGCTCAGCCCAAGACCAGCAGATGTGACATGCCTCACTCAGCATCCAGGATTTGAGGCATGCTGCCTGAATCCGTTTGTGCTGAAGATAGCGTACACACATTTCAAGCAGGATCATGGTCCCCTTCAAGCCAGCACGCACAGGCATGTTAATTGTTTGTTTACTTTAGCATTATTTTTTATTGAGTCCTATGAACCAACTTAAACAGTTATAGGCGACTAGAGATGTGTTGCATAGACAATAAACATGCATGAAAAATAATAATTGTCCAACCTACTTCCCTAGGCAATACCGGTACACTGCATACAGGCAGGCTATACGCTGGGCTCATGGAGTTCTTGGCCTGCATATAAGGAAGCCTCTACCCTCCTGTCTGGTTTCAGCCATCAGGCAACAATTTCAGAGTGGTGACCAGACCTTTCATGGCTTTCAATGGCCTCGTTTGGATGAAGAATAAAAACCATATTGGCACGTACAACATGAATAAAATTATTTTTCAGTTCAAGAATTAACTCATGCTTGTTGTGTTGCGATCGCTCAACCGCCCTTAAACGTGAATTCATATTAAAACAGTTTATTAGGTCATCCCAAGTAATGGGGATCGATTACTGAAAAAAGGGACAGGTTGAAAGGCCTGATAAAGTAAACAAATCTCAAGAAAAAAAGGGTTAGGCACAAAGAAACCAACATAAAATAATCTTGCAATAGTGTGATCTTACCTGAGGGTCAGCTGATGGTTCTCACTCACTCACGGACACATACATGCAATGATATGACATAGAGCAGACGCATAGTGATCCAAGAGAAAAGCGCACACAGAGGTCCCTTTCGGATTCTTAATTTTTTTTTTATGAATTATGGGGCAAATGGAGCTGTAAAGGAATGATTTGTGCACACAACTAAGTAAAAAACCTAGCAATAAAAACAAAACATGCGACATGCAGTGAGGCGTTAACCATGGTGATGCTGATAAAGGAATGAATGGGTCACAGCCATAAATAACCAAGAGATAATGTTAGTCGACAGAGATGTTAGGGTCAGCGCAAGGGGTTAAAATGTCGGGTTATAATAAACTTCCTGGAACAATAAAAAAAAAACGAGAGTTACGTATGTAACTACGGTTCTATGAATTCTGGATGACCGCCAGAGGCAGTGCTTAACACTGGATGTTATCCATCGCGCATGCGCAGGTCGAGTATTTAATATCAACAAAGTCACACGTGACCGGGGATGACGTCGGGCCGCCCGTCTATATAAGGCCACGTCACTCTCCAAGATGTCCCTTCAGAATCTTCTCGCAAGATTCCGAGTGACGGAGAACTCTGGCGGTCATCCAGAATTCATAGAACCGTAGTTACATACGTAAGTCTCGTTCTATTTCATTCTTACTGACCGCCAGAGGCAGTGCTTAACACTGGATGACTAATACCAACGTAGTCACGAGGAATCCTGTACCCACCTATTAGGAAGGGCCTGAGGGTTCCTGAATAACAGCTGCAGCCACTGCGTGGTGAGCAACTACATTGACCCTGTAAAAACGGGCAAAGGTGCACGCTGAAGCCCAGGAGGCCGCGGCACAAATCTCACCTAGAGGCACTCCTCGTAGTGCTGCCCAGGAGGTGGAGACACTCCTGGTGGAATGGCCTCTGATCTTAAGAGGCATAGGCTCTTGACTTGTATGCCTCCTCAATTACCTCCACCACCCACTTCGAAAGCCTCTGTCTGGACAGCGCTTGCCCCTTCCTCGGGCCCCCGTAGCAGACAAACAGGCCATCAGACTGACGAAAACCGGCAGTTTCCTGTATGTAACATCTCAAGGCTCTCACCGGGCAGAGTAGTTCTGCTGAACTAGCTTCCTCATCCGGTGGGTGTGAGGGGCCATAAGCTGCTAGCTCTATGACCTGATTATAGTGGGCCGAAGACAGCCTCTTTGGAAAAAAAGATGGGTTAGGCCACAGTGCCACCCCTGTGCCCTGAGTTCCAGCGTATACACTCTTCACTCACTGACAACGCATGAAGCTCGCTCACACGCTTGGCTGACACGATCGCCAGAAGAAAGGCCACCTTCGCCGACAGCCATTTCAGTGGCGCCTGGTCCAGGGGCTCAAACGGGGGGAGACGGAGGGCTCCAAGTACCAGAGGTAGGTCCCATGAGGGAACCTTGACAGCCCGTGGGGGGTTCCTCCGCTGGGCTCCGTTAAGAAATCGGGTCACCAAAGAATGAGACCCCACCGTCCGGCTATCAACCTTAATGTGCCTGGATGAAATGGCAGCCACATAGACCCTTAAAGTGGAAGCAGATAGCTTCCTTTCCAGTAAGGACTGCAAAAAACGCAGTATCATTGGCACTGAGGAACACTCCGGTACCTCTTTCTGTACCTCACACCACTTTGCAAATATCTTCCACCTGTTAGCATAAAGTGCCCTGGTGGAGGGAGCTCTTGAGTCCATAATGGTTTGAACTACCTCCTGGTCGCATTCCATTATAAGTGGATCAGGCCCCTCAAGGGCCAAACCCATAGCTGCAGGCACTCTGGTCTGGGGTGCCAGATGTGGCCCGCCAGCTGTGAGAGCAGGTCCCGCCTCTTCGGCAGGCACCATGGATCTCCGTCTAGCAGCCTGTACATTACTGGAAACCAAGGTCTCCCTGGCCAGTTTGGGGCAACCAGCAGGAGTCTGTGGTTCCCCTTCTGAACTCTGTGTAGAGTTAACCCTATCAGTGGAAATGGCGGGAAGGCATAAAGAAGTTGACGTGGCCATGGATGTGCCAAGGCATCCTGTCCCATCGGACTCGTCTCTGACAGAGAGAACCAGAGAGGGCAATGTGTTGTGGACTCTGAAGCAAACAGGTCTACCTCTGCTGTGCCGTATTTGCTCCAAATTGCCTCTACTACCTCTGGGTGGAGTCGCCACTCCCCCGACGGAGGTTTCTGGCGTGAAAGAAAGTCTGCCACCGTATTCTGTGGCCCTGGAAGGTACATAGCCCTGAGGCTGGAAAAGTAAGGGAGAGCCCATACAAGAAGTTGCTGTGCAACCTGTAATGACTGAGCCGACCTTGTGCCCCCTTGGTGGTTCACATTGTAGACAGCTGACTTGTTGTCGCATCGTACCAGAACATGTCTGCCCCTCAAATATGGCAGGAATTGGTGGAGCGCTAAATAAATAGCACGGAGCTCGAGCACATTTATGTGCTGTGTCCTGTGCGGCGCACTCCAAAGCCCTCTCACTGCCCTGTGCTGCCACACTGCCCCCCAGCCAGAGAGCGAAGCATCGGTCACCACGACTTCGCGGCGTGAGGGGATCGAACCTAGTGCGACACCTTTGGCAAGATATGCCCTGCGTCTCCAGGGTTGTAATGCCAGGAGGCATTGACTGGACACCCTGACCTTCCTGGATCCGTGCAACCTTGGATCTAAGTGGAGGCCATTGGTCCAAACTTGGAACGGCCGCAAGTGAAGGAGGCCCAGTGGCACTATTGACGTTACTGACGTCAACATTCCCAACAGCCTGAGAAAAAGGCTGTACCTTACCCTCCTGTCCTCCCGAAAATGCAGGAGGATCTGGAGTATGGCCTCTACCCGCCGTGGAGACGGGAAGGCAAGCATTTGGACGGAGTCCAGGGTTATGCCAAGGAACAATACCTGTTGGCTGGGTATTAGACAACTTTTGCCGTAGTTGACTGTAAGACCCAACCTTCCCACATGGCCTAGGAGGGCTGTGGTGTCCTGCTCTGCCTGTTGCCGGGTTGGAGCGCAAATAAGCCAATCGTCCAGATAAGGGAGGATTTGTATTCCGGTGGCTTGCATTGGTGCGAGCGCTGCCCGCATGCACCTTGTGAAGATCCGTGGGGCTAGGGATAACCCGAATGGGAGGACCCTGTACTGGTAGGCCCGCCCTTCGAATGCAAAGCGCAGGTATGGCCTGTGATGTGGTGCTATCGGAACGTGAAAGTATGCATCCTTTAGATCTATTGATGTGAACCAGCTTTGCCGTGCGACGGCCTGGAGCACTTCCGCTGTCTTTAGCATGTGAAAGGGCAATACTTTCAGAAAACTGTTCAGCCCTCGTAAGTCCAGTATAGGGCGAAACCCACCCTCTTTTTTTGGAACTAAAAAATACACTGAGTAAAACCCACCTTGCTGTGTCTGAGGATCTACGATCTCGATGGCCTTCTTCTCCAGGAGGGTGGATACCTCCTGGCTGAGGGCCTGTCGCCTTGTGGGATCGCTGACTGTAGTCAGTCTGATCCCCCTGAAAACTGGGGGCCAGCGTCGGAATTGGAGATTGTACCCTTGGGAAAGCGTGGTCACCACCCAAGGGTCTGTAGTGCAACTTCCCCAGCAGATTAGGTGCTGCTGGGTGAAGCGCCCGACGCCCGGCCATGAGCCGTCAGTACCTGCCCCCACGCCCTCTTGGGGGCCTGGAGGGGGGAAACCCCGACCCCCGACCCCTCTGTGCCTGTGGTGCTGGCCTTGTGGGAGCCCGACGGGGTTGATAGGGTCGCTCAGGAGCTGGTGAGGTCCTGGAATAACCACTAGGACGTGCTAGCGGCAGAGGACGATTGGTGCCATAACCTTGTGGAGGCTGCTGCCTCGGTTGGGATGCAGCTCCCCGAAGGCTAGCAAACTGCTGCCGTGTCTGGTTAGCCTGGATGCCACGATCCAAGGCCTGTTGTGCTGCTGGGCCAAACAGCTCTCCCGGAACTACGGGGAGAGTGCGAAGGGTCCTCCGGCATGGCTCTGATAATGGGGACTGGGCCAGCCATACCTGGCGGCGAGCCAGCGTAAGCGACGCCATCAGCCTACCAAGCTCTCTGGTCATGAAGGCAAATGCCTGCAAAGACGTGTCACTTAGACTCTGCACTGAAGCATCTGCACTGGATGATTGCAAGGACTGAGACAGGGCCAATATCAAATGGGACAAGGAGTTCCCGATACGGCCCATACGTGCCGCTGTGTCGTAGCACTTTGTTAACAGGTCATCAGTGATGCGACACTGTGGCCTGGGACAGCGAGCATTCGGCCTCAACACCTCCTCTGGTGCCACAATGAGGGAGGCAATGGTCGGCTCTACGGCTGGCATTCGGTCAAGTCCATGCTTGCTGGCATTCTGCATTGAAGCCAAGGCCCTGCTGTCACTGGTGTGATGAGATAGAGATCTGGGGTCTGGCCAGCATCTGTGAAGCTCCTCAATATATGGCTGGGAGGGAGGCACAGAAAAAGTATCTTGTGGCGGGACACGCCTAAAGAATGCACTAGCTGGAGTGATATCTGCTGGAGCCTCATCCAACCCTAAGCGTGCCAGTGCCATTCGGACCACTGGCTTAACCGTGGCCGGGGAAGCTTCTGAGCCTGCCCTAGACCCACTCCCTACATGTTGGGAGCCGCCTTCAGAAGCCTGGGTAGAAGCCTCTACCTCGCCCTGTCCCGGCCTGTCTTCATAGAACTGGCTACAGGAAGCCCTCGTAGACAGAGCATCTCCGTCCCATTCTGGTGTAGTTGGAGCCTCAGCCTGAGAGATTGACGCCAACCTGACTGGCTGAAGGTTATAGAGCAAACTCTTAATCTCAGCGAACTCTGACACTAGCTTGTCCACACTAGCTTTGGCAGCATAACCGTCAGCCTTCCTAGCCTTCTTCCTGGGCGGGGCAGCCCTGGGTGGGGAGCGTACTTGTACCACTGGTTCTCTTCCAGGCGGGGGAAGCTCACCTTCAACCTGAGGTCCTTCCACCTCGGCTAGTCTTGCCACTTTCAGCCCATGTGGCATGAAACTGCAATTCATACACTGACTGTCGGACAGCCCCTCTCTCAGGTGGACCACACCGAGGCATGCGGGGCATTCATCATGCCCATCTAGGGCTAGCAGTGGAGCCATGCAAGTGCGGCAACCATGTGAGCCTAACATGTTGGGGGAAATAAGCTATCAAAAAATAGTATTTTCCCAGAGTAAAGTAGTTACTAATGGGCGAAAGCACCCAACAGTAATTATTTAACAAAAGTGCAGCAAACTGCTCAACGTAAGAAACTCAAACTAAAACAGAGTTCTGTTTTTTTTCAAAATGAATAAATTTTTCTTATTTACCCATTAGCCTCAACCGTAATGGGGAGCTTCTGCTCTTTAATTCCAAATAAGGGAGTACACGCTCTAACGAGCGAAAACACTCTGGGAGCCTTTAATTAACTTTAACGAAAGTTGCCACAAAAGGCAGCAGACGCCGGTAATGGCAATCTCCGATGCAGCGAGGCAAACAAAACAAAACGTAAGCTTAAGCGGGTGCCGAAAACAGAATCCCCTTATCTTACTTAACATTAAAGCTAACACAGAGAGAATACTTACCTTAGCAGCCTTCGCTACAGCTGATGAAGACGCTGTGTTAGTCTAGCGTGAGCCGAGCTCACCGGCGAAAACACCGGTATGCGGCGTTCAAAACAAAGCCGAGCGTGACTAATCGCAGCCCTTGGAGGACGAATTTGTGGCTCCAACCATGCGGTTGCAGGGCTACCAGCAAAGAGTCACCGGCTTATATTGCTTTTATTCAAGCTTATTTCTTTCTCTAAACCTGTATTCGCTACTGCGAGAAGATACAAGGGACATCTTGGAGAGTGACGTGGCCTTATATAGACGGGCGGCCCGACGTCATCCCCGGTCACGTGTGACTTTGTTGATATTAAATACTCGACCTGCGCATGCGCGATGGATAACATCCAGTGTTAAGCACTGCCTCTGGCGGTCAGTAAGAATGAAATAGAACAAGCAATAAACGGCACACAAAGAGAAAACAAAACATGCGGCATACAGAAAACCACCACCAAATAAAATAACATATACTTACTATATACATATATACATATACAAAAAAAAATTCTAATTACATTTTTTGTAGCGTGACTGCTACAAGGAGGCTAGATGGAGGCTGACGGCCTCCTCCTTGGGAATTTGTTGGAAGGATTTGGCGATGGGGGCAGGTGCACAGGCTGACAAATTGGCGCTAACCTCTTGAAGAGCCTTGGGTGAATCCATGTAGCTTTCCCGAAGGGCCTCGATTAATGACGTTGCATAACCTGCATACATAATAATGATAAAATACTGTATAAAGATCAATGTCAGATGTCTTGTGCGCAAATGTCAAAATATGATAGAACTGCATGACACTGCCTACCGTATGAGGCCTTCTCTTTGATGGGAACAACTACCCAGGCACCTTTTCTGAAACGTGGATATCGCACGCTATACCTCTCCAAACCATCGCTTCTTCGTGCGGTCTCTCTGTTCGCATTACAGTTGTAATGCAGCGCCGCTAAGAGAAGCCTACAGAATAACACATTTGAGAACACTTTCGAAACCTGGTGTATGTATGATAAAATACGGCATTGTTATTCCATTGGACAGCACTGACCTGCTATACATGCCATGGTATGAAAACCCAGTGTGCTTGGGCGCGAAGTGCAGGATCAGGGAGTGGAAGGCTTCAAGGATCAGGGAGTGGAAGTCTGGTGCTGCGTATGAGGGGCCGTTTAGGACATAACTAATTGAGACACTCTCACACACATACCTATGAAACACTCTTACACTCACTACTGAAACACTCACACATACATACATACTCGTCTGAAACACTTACACATACATATGAGAAACACACACGCATACATACATACCTCTGTGGCATATACACATACATATGAAATGCTTACATTCATACAAGTGAAACATTTATACGTATCTATCTGAAACACTCATGCAAGCACATATTTGTATAAATGTTTCAAATGTATGAATACGTTTTTCAGTTATATGTATGTATGCTCTTACATGAGGATGTGCAAGCGTTTCACATGTAGTATTCATACCAGTAATTTCAGTAGTGACGGTGAGAGCGTTTCAATAGTGAATGTAAGAGTGTTTCATAGGTATGTGTGCATGAAATTCCAAGGTCAAGGTCGGCATTTAAACCGGAAGGCGGGAACAAAGAGTGCATTTTTGAACAGCCAGAGCGCGCCAATCTGAGCCAACCGTCAAGAGCGAGTAAGAGCGTGACATTACCTCAGTAATCAGACCGTTAATAGTCAGTTATTGCCGACCTTGCTTGACCTGACACTGACTCTGCGTCTCTCTCTAGATCGCACCATCTTTCAACGTCTTTGTTTAATATGACTGCTCCCCTTCTCTCACATGATCAGCAGCTTGCGGATTTCACTTTCTCTCAAGTTAGAATTGCTCATGATGATATCGCTGCGTTGTCTCTGTGGAGACCGCGCAGCAACACCTTACCCAAGCGCCCCCTGGAACCTTGGAGCCATCAAAAATGGCATGCCTAAAACGGCATATTTGGCATTGTAAAAACGCTCAGTGGAGAGAGGGCTATCTGAGTAGAACGGCTCCAAATAAGCCACAAAGTCAGTAATGTGCCTATTGTGTTCTCTTTGTTGTTCTCCATTGTTGTTCTACTACAGCGGACGCTTGGTGATTGCGTATTACGACGGGATGACTAGTGATGGGTCATTGGCGACCGAATCAGTTCAAATGAACGAATCTTTAACAAGAACGAACCAAAATGATTATTCTCTCTCGTGTGTCTCGTTCGTCTCGTTCGATCTCAGACTCGACTCCTCCCAGACCCACTAGTCGCTGACTTGTTGTTCATTCACTGACTGTGAGTGGTGAAGAGGGAAGAGGCTTAGTGAGCGAGTGTACGATAATACGATTCAATATCAGTGAAAGGGTAAATGCATGTTTTTATACTTTCTTTGTCATGCCAGCTTAATCAAATATTTTAATGTCTTGTCAATCTTTCTCATTCTTTCATGGTTCATTCTCCACCCTGGACCCCCACCATCATTACTAAATCAAGTCTTATCTTGCTGATATGTTAAACATCCAATAATCAACTACTCCGCCCCATCCCACTGCGTTTCGTTAAAGTTGTAATGTTGTGTTGATTGATGTCCGACTTCCACGATCGTTTGAGAATGCGATTGAGGGAGGAGCTGAGTCTGACTGACTCAGCTGAGAACCGTGCATTCCATAAATCGACTCACTGCTACTGGAAACTCGACTACATGAACGAACAAACGATTCTGAACGAGTCTTCTTGGCGAACTGAATCAAGGAAAATAATCATTAAATCCATCACTAGTAATGACGTATGTACAACAGGCAACCGTAATCAGGCCCAGTTGAGATTGCCTAGTGTGAGCACAGGCCAGCAGCACAGCGGGGGGCAATCCTACTTGAGTACGGTACAGGGCAACTTTGCCTAGTGTGAGTGCCCCCCCAGATGCCTTGGACACCAGCCTTCCGAGTTGCACTTGGGACGTCATTTCCGGTCTCGGAGCACTTATAGCGTTCCCATTCAACTTTGTGATTGTGTCATGAAATTCGCTAGTCGTTGTTTATCGTTAGCTACATTAGCCTCTTTAGAAAACTGGCTCGAAAACAAACAACACAACATTACATTGTGTTGCATGCAAAGCAAGACAGTGCAATTTACATTTACATTTAGCAGACGCTTTTATCCAAAGCGACTTACAATAAGTACATTTGTCATAAGAAGTGCAACAATATATCGCTGTCGGTACAGCAAGGATGTTCATAGAACCAAGTGCAAGTACAACAATTGCTAGGCTAACCAATTCCCCGTGTTACAGCAATGATAGCAGCTACTGCAGTTGCTACACAGTTAAGTACTATACAACACAATACAATACAATGTTGCTACACAACATTGCTACACAGTTAAGTACTATAATACAATACAACACAATACAATGTACAATGGAGGCCAGAAGGGGGAGGGTGGCTATGCAGAGTCGAGGTGGACTCTGAACAGGTGAGTCTTGAGCCTTTTTCGGAAGATAGTGAGCGACTCTGCGGTCTTGAGAACGGCAGGGAGCTCGTTCCACCACTGAGGTCCCAAAACCGAGAAAAGTTGTGACTTTGCTGATCGACCTTTGCTTGCTCTTAGCGATGGCGGTACCAGACGTCCAGCTGAGGTAGTTGAGCGGAGGGATCGAGCTGAGGTGTGTGGCTTTACCAATGCTTGGAGGTAGGCAGGGGCAGTTCCATCGACTGCCTTGTATGCCAGTACCATCGTTTTAAATTTGATGCGAGCTACTACAGGGAGCCAGTGGCGGTCCCGGAAGAGGGGAGTCACATGGGAGAACTTCGGTAGGTTGAACACGAGGCGTGCTGCCGCATTCTGGATGCCCTGCAAGGGTTTAATCGCAGAGGCAGGAAGTCCAGCCAGGAGTGAGTTGCAGTAGTCGAGGCGGGAGATGACCAGTGATTGGACTAGAATCAGAGCTGCTTCCCTTGTGAGGAAGGGCCGGATACTGTAGATGTTGAAAAGTGCAAATCTGCAGGATCGGGCCACCGCAGTGATGTTTGCGGTGCAGCATAACTGATAGTCCAATACCACACTGAGGTTTCTGGCAGTAGGAGAAGGAGATACAGTGATGTTCTCAACGGTGACTAGTAAGTCCATGTGTGGGCTATCTTTCCCTGGGATTAGGAGGAGGTTGGTTTTGTTGAGGTTAAGCCTCAGGTGATGGGCAGTTGTCCAGGTGCTGACGTCCGCCAGACATTCCGATATGCATGTTGCAATCAGGGCATTATCAGATGAGGGGAAAGAGAGAAAAAGCTGAGTGTCGTCAGCATAGCAGTGATAGGAAAAGCCATGTGATGTAATTACCGAGCCCAGAGATCTGGGCTGTTTCCCAATGTCAAGGAAGCATACTCAACGTCCGCCCTTTTAAGGACGCTACGTCATAGAACCCCGACACTTTTGTGACTTCCTCAAAGAGGCTCCATGCGAAGGAGACATGACCGCATTCATAACAGACAAAAGTCAAATAAATATCGATCAGCTTGATTGCTGCCATGTTTTATTCATAAGCGCACATGTGTTTACAAGCGCAAACGCAGTATTAAAAAGCGGAAGCGCTTCCACACTAGCGAGTCATTCCAAAGTCCGAACGCTAGGAAGCACTCGAGCTAGCATTCTAGTCTCATCTTCATAGGACGCGACTAGCAAGGACGCGTCCTAGCAAGGCTGCAGCCTTCACATTGGGAAACAGCCCTGGTATAGAGGGAGAACAGAAGAGGCCCCAGTACAGAGCCTTGAGGGACACCAGTTTCAAGCATGCAAGGTTTGGACAAGGAGCCATTGCATGTTACTTGATAGGTGCGGTTCGTCAGGTAGGATGTGAACCAGGAAAGAGCAGATTCAGCAATGCCAAATTCAGCAAGAGTGGCAAGGAGGATCTGGTGGTTCACCGTGTCAAATTCTGCGGACAGGTCGAGGAGAATGAGAACCAAAGAGAGGGACGAGGCTCTGGCAGCACGGAGGGACTCAGTCAACGCGAGGAGAGCCGTCTCAGTGGAGTGTGCCTTCTTGAAGCCTGACTGGTGAGGGTCAAGCAGGTTGTTAGATGAGAGATAGGAGGACAGTTGGTTAGCAATGGCACGTTCCAGTGTTTTAGAGAGGAATGAAAGAAGAGATACCGATCTGTAGTTCTGGATGTCGGTTAGGGTGCATCAAAAAACACAATTCTTGAATTTTGATATGGCTGGGTGCTATAAGTGTTCCAATATATGTAGAAACAACATATGCAAAATATTTTTCCAGTACATGATGATTTAGGGGGGCCACCACACATCTGTTTTTGTTGGATAAAGTGGTTAACAGTGCTCAATGGTCGCCATGGAGATCTGAGGTAAACAATACTACAGCTCAAGAAAACTGAGGTGATCTTTCTGTTTGAGGTGATCTTTCTGTGTTGGGTATGCAATATTACACATTACTATCATATCTGTAGTTCTGTCATTGTGTCATCAAGTTGTATTAATAGGTATTGGCACACACAAGCGTGCCACAAGATGGTAGACTTAGTCAATGCTAACAACAAGCTGCTGAAAATCTCCCTGGCCATGGAGTGAAGACTTGATGTCACATTTTCGTTGTGGCCTCCAAAGGTCGAAAACCTGATTGATAACCCAGAAGACCTAGCTTTCTTGGCCAGCATGAAGACTGACAGAGTGGCCACATATGGTGTATTGCAGTGATTCTTAACCATAGGGCCGCGGCCCAAACTTGGGCCGCCAGCGCCCCCTAGAGGGCCGCGAAAAGCTTTCAGTTTTGCACCTGTGGGCCCCAAGGGCCGCGGGACTTTGTAGATTATCAAGTGAAGACAGAGATATGTTACGCATGAGACGCTCGGTAACTTACAATGCCGTTTTCGACCACGCGGTGGCGGTAATGCATCACGCAGTTGTGGAAGCGGGAATACACAGAGAAGAAGAGTCTTCTTCAAGTTCGCTCGCTGCGGCAAATATGGATACGTTTTTTAAAAGAAAACATGACGACGAACATCCTGACCCCTCCACCCAAAAGACAAAGTTTTTGCGGAAATACAATGTCGACTTCATTAAATACGGTTTCGTAAATGGAGGAACAGAGGCAGTGCCAAAAGCCCAGTGTGTGGAGTGTGGGCTAATGCTGTCCAACGAAGCCCTCAAGCCCTCAAAACTAGATCTGCGGCATCTAGAGACCAAGCACCCGATGCTCGTGGGAAAGCCGGTGGATTATTTTAAGAGGAAGGAGAGTGGACTGCAGATGCAGAAAAGGTCTGTCGTGTCACTGACGAGCAACCCTAAATGTGCATTGAAAGCGAGCTACCTCGTAGCCAGACGTGTTGCACAGACTAAGAAGGCATTCACCATAGCGGAGGAGTTGGTTCTGCCTGCCGCTGTTGATATGTGCCGTGAGATGATCGGAGAGGCCGCTGCAAAAAAGCTGCTGACCATCCCACTCTCAAACGACACTGTGAGTCACCGTATCGCAGACATGGCCTCAGACATACAGCATCAACTTATAGAAAGAATAAAAAGTAGCCCTTTTTTTTCTTTGCAACTAGACGAGTCCACGGATGTCACGAATGCTGCACTGCTGCTAGTTTTTGTTCGCTATCGCTGGGACAGTAGTTTGCACGAAGACATACTGTTTTGTGGAGAGCTACCAACACGCACTACGGCTCAGGAATGTTTCCGCTGCATGGATAACTACTTCACTGAGAACGGCCTGGACTGGCAGAACTGCGTCGGGGTGTGCAGCGACGGTGCAGCATCAATGACTGGCAGGCATCATGGTGTCATTAGACAGATACTTGATCGTGCACCAGAAGCTAAATGGACACACTGTTTTCTCCACCGCGAAAGCCTTGCAGCAAAAAAGATGTCACCAGATCTCCACCAGGTGATGGATGTAAGTGTGAAAACCATAAACTTTATTAAAAACAATGCAGTGAACTCCAGATGTTTTGCTAAGCTTTGTGAGGACATAGAAGCAGATCATGTCCAGCTGCTATATCACAGTGAAGTGAGATGGCTCTCAAGAGGACTGGTCCTCAATCGTTTGTTTGAACTGAGGAATGAGGTCTTCTCTTTTCTCACTGAGAAAAAATCTCATCTTGCACATTACTATGCTGACACAATGTTCACAGCAAAACTTGCCTACCTCTGTGACATTTTTTCACTACTGAACCAACTGAACACCTCACTTCAAGGAAGAAACAGCAACATATTTTTTGTTGCAGACAAAGTTGAAGCTTTCAAGAGGAAACTTGCTTTGTGGACCAAGAGGGCCCAGGAAAAGAGGATGGACATGTTTCCACTTTTGTCTGACATTTTGGAAAACTCCCCTCATGTCAATATCAGTGACTCAGTCTCCCAGCACCTCTCACAACTGGCAGAGAAATTTGGTGACTACTTTCCTGAGGATCCCAGAGAGGGAAACATGTGGATTTTGGACCCATTTGCATTGGACCCCACTGCAAGTGATTTTGCTTTGCCCTCACACCTGGAATCCCAGCTTCTGGAAGTTTCCAATGACAGCACTTTAAAGCTGCAGCGGGGCAAACTGGACCTGGGCTCCTTCTGGATTGCAGTCTCAAAGGAGTACCCATGTCTTGCACTGAGGGCTGTGAAACTCCTGCTCCCATTCACAACTACGTACCTGTGTGAATCAGGGTTCTCCATTGTGGCCACAACTAAGACCAAAGCCCGAAACAGACTCAGAGCAACACTGGAGGCTACTCTGAGAGTGAGCCTTTCTCCCATTCCGCCCAGACTGGATCTGATTATGTCTCAGAGGCAGGCCCAAGTGTCTCATTAAGAGGTGAAGTTAAAAAGGGAGTTGTTGTTCATTGTTGTTATTATTTGTGTCATTGTTCATTTGTCACAGATATAAAGATTCTTCTGTCATGAAAAAATGGAGACTGCTGAAGCAATTTTCAAATGGCTTTGCAGATTATAAGGCTATAGTTTAATTTGCACTTTATTTCAATTTTATTTACAGTTTATTTAATTTAAAAATAGATTTATATTATTTGAATGCATTTATTTGATCACCCCCTTTTTTTTTAATTTAAAGTAAAATCCTAATATTAGTATTTTTTATTATTATTATTAAAAATCCTGACTTGATTCTTGAAAATGTTCTTTTCACAGCCTGATTTGGTCCAGGAATTATCAGCCTGTTCAGTGTCATGATACAGTATGAGTTACATACACATAATAAAAGTCTTTGTGATGATCCCATTTTATCATTTCATTTTATTTTACAAGGTTTTTGCTTGTTAAACAGTAAGTGGATTGGGTTTATTATTGAATACAAATTAAACCGAGAGTGAGGTCAGTTAAACCTATACAGTGTTAATATTTTGTGGGCCCCGGGCCACTTTGTACTTTAAAAATTGGGCCTCAAGGTCAAAAAGGTTAAGAACCCCTGGTGTATTGGACAAAAAGCTGCAGCTCAAGGTGAAGCAGTGAGAGGAGCGTCAAGGTGCCGCTGCAGCCAAACAGCCGGCTGTGTAAAGGAGCTGGAGGAGATGACGGCAATGTCAAGCTTGGAGTCGGAGAGTGATGAGGAGTCAGAGGAGGATACTGACACAGTCTTTCCACCATCTGAGCCATCCCACAAGCATAAGAAGACTGGAACAAACGTCTTAATTCCACCTGACTTCCTTAGCCGACCAAGTGTCGTGTCATTGGCTACAAGGTTGAGGATGTCACCAATGCAACAGGCTGCATTCACACGTGGCCTTGTTGCAGTGTCAGGCGGTGAATTTAGACTCTCTCTGCATCTTACGAAACAGCTCACCGAGCAAGACGCAAAGAGCAAAATAAGTCACTGACCACAAGCGAGGTGACTACCATGAGTTTGTGCAGCTGTGTCTTGTGTATCTGGATGCAGATGGTGAAGAGCAGACTGCAGTGACCTTCCAATAGCCGGGAGCGCTCCACAAGGCACGATGGATGGCCAAGCTGCTCTATACACTCAAGCTGGCTTTGATGGAGAAGCACATCGAGTTGCTTCCCCAGGGCACAATCACCACACGCGGCAGCAGGTGCCGAAGATTCGGGCATTTGCCATTTTCATTAGACACATCTATGCAAAGTGGTGGTTGACCTGCGAGAAAGCTGTAGATGCTGCCTGGAATGACCTGACACTCTACCACCACCTGCAGGCATACAAGGCTGTAGATGAGGGCATTGCAGCATCCGCGATCAAGGCGATGGAGAGGCATCGCTGGTACCTGACTGTTGAGATGCTACCCCTGGCTCTCTTCAGCAGAAAGGTGCCCAATGATGACAAGTGTGCACTTGCCAGAGCAATCTTGTAGCACAAGCCCGCTGATCTCCCCATGCACATCCCTGGGCAGCGCTTTGGCACTGGCTTTGTCAAGCCAAAGTTCCCCACCCTCTTGCCAATCACCAGCTTGGCTGACCTCGCCAATAAGGATTGCTGCTTTCGAATGCACCAACTGCACATTAATGCTGCGTTCAATTAAGTGAGGTCAATGTACGTGCAATGAACGTGGTCAATGACTGTGCCAAGTGTGGCGTCAAGCTCACATCCGACTTCGTCGCAGTGGCAAGGGAGGAGCAGCACCAACAGCAGAACCTCCACCGCTAAAAACGCAAGCTAATCCCTGAATAGGACGGTTACTCTAGGGCGGTGGGTGGGAGGCATATCTGGGGGGAGATGCACTGGCTAGGTTCAGAGTTCAGGATCCATTTCCTCTCTCTTTCTCCCAGGTGATGTTGCTTAGTGGAGCAGACTCTGGCACAGACTGAGCAATTAAGTTTGAAGTTTAGTTAGTGTCAGCTCTTACCATTAGGTACTGTTAGTAGCCAGTGAGTAAGCCACTAGAGAGGGTTTGTTCTTTTAAGTGTGTCAGCATCACCCCTTGTGTTTAACAATATAGTCAATTAAACTTTGTGTTTGTCCTACATCCATCACTGCTGCACAAAATTCAGGGTAAGACCACGTGAACATGTCCCATTGAACTCCATTCATTTAGTCTATAAAACAAATTAATGGAGAATCTTGAAAGTTGAATTCTGAGAAATGCCCAAGTTGCCCAAAGGGCAAACAAACAACTTTTACTTTGGTAACCCTATTGAACATGCAACTGTGTAAAAGTTCACTGTACTCAACATTTCCAGGTCAACCTTTAGGCAATTAGAGTAAAAATTGCACATTTTTCGAAATTTTGCATGTGTTAGGTGCCATGTGTTAGGTGCCACCCCTAAATCTCAATGGAATTCCTCAAAACTTTGCAAAAGTCACTTTTATGTTCATTGGAACAAAGTGCAATGCCAGCCAAATTGATATTTTGAAATTAAATAATTTCCATTGAAATTTGATGCACCCTAATGTCGGTGGCATTAAGAGTTGGTTTTTTGAGGAGAGGCTTTATTCTGGCAGTCTTGAAAGACGCTGGAACAATGCCTGCGTTCATGAATGCACGTTCATATTTGCCTTCCCGGTGAGCTTGGCCAGGAACTGCTACTGCTGGTAAGAAACAATGTTTTTTAATGTATTGCCGCATATCATTGTGTGTTAAGTTCTCTTTGCCGAAATTTAAATGCCGACTCAGTGTTTCTGAAGTTGTTGAAGAAAAGGCTATCCATGTGTGAATTAGGCCATATTATTTAGCCATAAACTAAGCCTTTTGAAGTTTGAAAATCCTGTGGTCATGCATCGGTTTCAGCAGAGACTGCAAAATATAAACTTCTCAGGTTCAAATGAGCTCATGGATCGTTAAAGGGGATGGGAGATGGAACTATCATTGGTTTATTGCATGTTACGCCATAAAATACACGTACGGGTGCAGGCGTAATTTATCCGCCTCTTAAATAGAAACAGCGCCAGAGATCCGCCCACAAAGCTATTTGCATTTCGTACTTCTAACTTGCTCTTCAGACCGTTAAAATAGTGCCCTTTATTGATTTCTCCTTTTTCTTGGTTTAAGTTTCCTTTTCTTCTTGGTCGGGAGGGCCTAACATATTGTTTTGTGTCTTCTCAAAACTCTTACATTTATACAATTCTTACTGTCAGTCTAGACAAAGAATTTAAGCATTCAACAGAAAAAAATCCAAACCCCTTCCTTCAGGTGTCCCTTCAAGACCACTCCCCCAAACACATGAACGAGCGCTGCCCAAGGCCACTCCCCAAACACATGAACGTGCGCTTCCCAAGGCCACTCCCCCAAACACATGAACTGCAGGAACACTGCGGAGTGCGGGTCCGTGGGGGAACAGCACAGGTCCTCACAATGTGTGAACGGGCTGATTGACTCAAGGAAAAGTATGATTATACATTTTGGGGCTCTAGCAATAGAGGAAGCAACTAAAAAATCCTAAAATAAGGCTCCATCTCGTGACCTCTCACCCACCTCTGAGATTTTTAGCAAAAAATTTCCCCAGACTTTATCACCAAACCAAAAAGGAGAATGGAGAAACCCTAGCCCTGGGGTTAGGGTTAGGGTTAGTCACCCCAAGCATCACCCTCAACCTGGGGTTAGGGTTAGTTACCCCAGGCATCACCTTCAACCTGGGGTTAGGGTTAGGGTTAGTTACCCCAGGCATCACCCTCAACCTGGGGTTATGGTTAGTTACCCCAGGCATCACCCTCAACCTGGGGTTATGGTTAGTTACCCCAGGCATCACCCTCAACCTGGGGTTATGGTTAGTTACCCCAGGCATCACCATCAACCTGGGGTTAGGGTTAGTTACCCCAGGCATCACCCTCAACCTGGGGTTAGGGTTACACCTCTGTGCCTGGCCCCCTTTTGGCAGAGATTCCAGGTTTTCACAGAGCGATCCCACGGTGTCCTCTGGTTGATTGGCCATATGACCATGTTCCTATCTCTTTCCAATTACTTTCGATTGATTTATTGCGATGCCTTTTATTTCCACACATTTAATGATGCTTTGTGAATCATTGCAGGGCTATTTGTGTTGACAAACACAGCCATCAATGATAAATTACCTTTATCTGTGTCCAATCCCCAGCTGTATTTTCCTTCCCCGGTTAAGACAGCCAATCAAAGCAAAATGTTGACAAACATCATCAATACAAATAACCAATGCAGATGTAATGATTAGGGACAACCCACTGAAAGTGTAAACCAAGCTATGTGGCTATGAGGAAGACCTGATCTGTACCTGCAGGGGAAGGTCAGAGACCTTCTCACTTTCCTTGGGAAAAAAAGAGAATTGTGTGTTATGCGGGCGACCACCGCCAGAGTGAAAAGAAACTGTGTCAACTTTAACAAATCCTGCCTGAGATCTTATCAGGTGTACTTTGCCCAGGCTTGTGTTTGGTTAAAACTCGCTCAACGTGGGACGGCTGGAGCGGCGTGCTGCGTGGTACAATAGAAAAAAGAAAAAGAAAAAACAAGGAAAGGGCTCTCTGTCGAGAGACGAGTTTGGGCAGAGAGCAGGCTGGTTGTGGAATTCTGAGCAGACACATCTTTCGAGGTGAACACAGAAAACACACCTTTCCCATCGGAGCGGGGATACTTTGGATCGCATTGATTAAGACATTATGGAGGCCAGTAAGGAGGTGGACACCACAAGGGTTTACCAGAAAGGACCGGAATTCCTTCGCAAACAAATGGAACTGGAGAGCGAGAGCAAAGGGGGAATGAGTGCGGTAGAAAGGCTAGCGGCAAGCAAACCAATATATGTTAAGAGTCTACAGGTCGTCAACGCAACACAACTGCCAGTTATACACATTGGATCAGCCTCTGTGAGCAGTAATGGTTCTTCAAACCGCTCCAAAGGCTCAAGACGGACTGGAAATCCTGCGGTTGAGGAGCCAGTACGTCCACCAGAACTGGACAGCGTGGTTCGACGATCCAGCTCTAAAAAACGCCCGGATTCCTTATTACTTTACCGACATAAATGTGACCTACTGAATGGGTCGTCGACCCGTGTGAGGAATAAACAGAATCTGGGAAACAGGTTACTTCATGGCAATGCGGATCGAAATTGCCACTTACTTGAAGCAACAGATGGCACATCAGAGGGGAACGAATTAACTGAGGGGATTACAACAGAACGGGTCTCAGGTGCGGTTGGTAATCAATCTGGGAAATCTTTAACACAAATTGCGCAACAACACAGCAACGCTACGGACAAAGCGGGTACAAACAGTGTTTTGAGCAAACCCATTCACAATAGACTGGCCGAGGTGAAGAAGAGGTCATCCAAGGGGGTCAGCCGCTCCCACTCTGACATCAGCTCCAGGTATTCCAAAAACTTTGCAGATTTTGATGGTTTCTTCCAGTACTGCGGCCTGGATGGCGAGATGATCAAGTCTTTGGGAAAGGAGAACTTTTCAGTGCACTCAGAGGAAGTGGCTATCCGAAGAGACAGTGTCTCTACCTCCGACGGTGGCTTCTCCAGGAACAGCGGGAATAGTGACGGGCTACTGGAGGAAGAGCTGGGGGAGAAGATTCACCAGGGGACTTCGGTCATTGAGCGCAACGCCAGGGTTATCAAATGGCTGTACAGTTGCAAAAATGCCCAAGAGACTGGGAAAAAGTTACGAGAGCTTGATTAACTTCTTTAATACTTGTTTTATTTGAAATAGTTGCCAAATGTTACCTTCAATATTAAGTGAAATGTTGGAACTTCATACTTCATTGGCAATAATCGTGAAATATTAAAAAAATTATAGCCTGTTTGAAGACTCATCATCATCAATCTGATCTCGGTTTATGGCCTTCATTATGTTTGCACTGTGTCTTCTACCCATTCGTTGTTTTTGTATTGCAAAAACTATTGTATTGTATGTGCAGGGACATACAACTACAAATGTCACTTTTGACATAATTATTCAATGACACTTTCAAAGAAAGTACTATAGCAGCTTTCAGAATAGTTTTTACCTCAATGAATATATTCGTCCTTTTATCTTAATAGAACATGCACCAGATTGAGAATGTTCACAGAGGACATTAGGTTTTAGGGATTCAAAATACCAAAACAATACCATGCTTCTTTTAAACTACAGCAGTCTGTTCAAAATGACAAATTATTCCAAGAAGCACTTTAGGGCAGCAGTTATTTTAAAAGAGATGATGATTTAGGTAAATTATGTTTTTGCAAGGGCTGTAGGCTTGACAGCATGCAGGGTTTAGGGTGCCTCACCTCACCTCCTTGTACTTTGATCCATCCTTCTATTTTTTTCCCCTCCAGGCGAGAGAAGTGTGACAGAAATCTTAAAGAAAGGTTACATCGTGGTCATTCGCTAACATGCAAACCACACCCACCCCCACCTAGCATGCACACACACACACACACACACACACACACACACACACACACACACACACACACACACACACACACACACACACACACACACACACACACAGTGCAGTCTAGATTATCCAACAGCATTTATATCAAAATAATCTCCCAGCTGGGTGATCTGTTAAAGTGTGATAGTGCTAAAGCCCCTGGCTTAAGGTATGGCTTTACCTGGGTCCCCTTGTTCTTCCCCCTTAGTCCTTTCCTTTAACTATACAATGCTTTGTGTCAGATAACTTTACAGTCCTTAACAATGGAAACTATTAATACTACACTGCCAAGCAAGAGAGGTGACTCAATTCTAGACAAGCAATGTCCTGCCTGTCCCGTTTGACTTTAGCCAAGGAACAAAAATAAACAGCCTCATCCCTTTATTATAGTTGATCTGTAATTAGTGTACTTAATGCTCTTTTATTTATTCCTTACACTGGTTTGCGCTGTGTTTGTGTGTGTGTGTGTGTGTGTGTGTGTGTGTGTGTGTGTGTGTGTGTGTGTGTGTGTGTGTGTGTGTGTGTGTGTGTGTGTGTGTGTTGTTGTGTGTGTGTGTGTTTGTTTTTTTAGCAACGTGCTTGTTGAGCACTTCATGGAGTCACTACATTTTTGGTGATTCTAATTATGGCCTGAATATTGCATTTGTGTATCGAAGTACCGAAGTGCTAAGAACATTCAGATCATGTACTTGCCAGCCACGAGATAGCAGTGTTACGTTCATGTGTATTAATTGGGTTGCTGTTTTCCCCTCCCTATTCATTATCTTTAGGAGTACGAATATGGCTGTTCTAAGGCCTTGTTGGTTCCACCTGTGGTCTTTCTGATGCTGCCCTCATTCAACCTTATATCCCAGCCTGTTAGCTTAACCTTGTTAACTGTCTGTGGTCTGTTGCCACTGTGGCCATTGGCCACTTATTGTGTTTCATCAGCCTTGTCCTATCGTGGCCATATTAGGCCTTGTGTTTTGGGTAAGATGTATTCATGCTTTGTTCGTTCCTGTAGGTAGCTGGTCGGGGTGAGCGGCCACTCAGTTGCTGCCCCTGTTTTCCTGTTTTTGTGGAGCTGGTGAGCTAGGCATACCGATTGTATTTCTGTTGATCTGTTGAAAGATCGAAAGATTATTTTGTTTAAGGTCCCTGACCTATTTTGGGCTTGATATACATTTGTTGTACCAATAAATCTTTCGTTTACATCTTTAAACCCAGTGTCTATACTATTTAGTAACTTTATGTTACCCCACTTTCCCCTAGACCAGAGGGTCGTAACAAGAATTATAATTGAATGTTGCCATTATCTCAGTTATTCTGCCATTATGATGAATATAATACAGAATATTTATTCATTGGTGACACATTCCAATTAAATTGATACATTGCAAATAAAAAGTGTGCATTGTAAGTTTAAAAAATAAATATTATTTTGTATGTATGTATGTATACGTACACGTACGTGTGTGTGTGTGTGTGTGTGTGTGTGTGTGTGTGTGTGTGTGTGTGTGTGTGTGTGTGTGTGTGTGTCAATGTTGATCAAGCGCTGAATGAGTTAAAACGTTAAAAATATAACTAATTCCTATAATTGACATATTCTCTAAAATAAAAACTTGCATTGTGACTTGCATGAGTTTCATTCGCATACAAAAACGACGGTTACTTTGTGTGATACTAGTCTACGGTCAAAATAACAACATACCAACATGTGCGCGAGCTCAGCCAGTCACGTGTTTGGAAATGCCTCACCAAAACAAAGGGGATAAAAAAAAGAAACGATTAATAATCAAGCTGGCCAATCCGTAGCGCGGGATTTGGGTAGCAACAGGATGAGCTTCTTCCAATGATAGAGGAGCAGTAGGCGGTTCCACATTCCACCCATCAGTCTGTGTTAGTGTGGCTTTCAGTGTTTACTTCCGTCAATATTTCCTCGGAAAAGAGAATTTATCGATTAACGACGCAAAGGTCAGCCCGCCAACTCAAGGTATGTTTTAAACCTAGGGTATTCCTTCATTTACCTCAGCATATTTAACATAATCTCATCGGTTAGATGATTTAGATCAAAATTATGTCAATGCAGTTGAGAAATGTCTAAATGCATTATATTGCCATAGGTTTTGTCCTCTCTAAACGATGTAGGCTTCTGTACAAATATGTAGAGAAATAAAAATGTTCGTCTCCAACGTGGCAAACTTTAGAGACGAACAATGCACCGATATGTGTCAATACATGTACACCCGAATGTATCCATGTCTACACAACATCATCTACACAACATCTATACAACATCCAGGCGTTGCAACAATAGATCAAATCATTGATAGTTAATACAGCTGCGATTAAAAATCCAGCTTGTCACTTTTAGATAAGGCTAAAACCCATTGGTTCATTGTTCCTCCATCCTCCTCAGGTTCTCCTTCCACCATCCCAAGCCCTCCCTCCAGAAGATGCCTTTCCTAGGTCAGGACTGGAGGTCGCCCGGGTGGAGCTGGAGGAAGGCGGAGGGCGGCTGGCAGAGGACTGTGGTGTTTGGAGACCACCCCAACGAGATCGACGTGTAAGAACAGATCCTCCCTTCTCTGACACACTAATGCTTTATTTTCAATCTTGAACTAGTTTTTTTTTACCCATTCCCTATTCTTTTCCAAAGATTCTTTGTAGAATGCTTAATGCATGTTTTTAGTGGATTGTGGTGGCCACCACAGAATAAGACATGTTTCTTGTAGTAAACATACGAGGTGTCATTGTTACTATAATTAATACATTTTCTTGCTAATAGTATTGCTTTTATTTAACTAGGTTGTTATTCCAAGAAATGCATAAGCTGTCTTATTGCAGAAGTGGATAGATAGAACTCTATTGAATGGCGACTGATGTTGTTGATCACAGACGTGTTGCCTGTGGGGTATTCCACGAACGGAGGTTTAACAAACACTGAGTTAACGCTGAACTCTAGGTTGATTGACTCCCTTGGAGTTTGAATTGCAATTCAATTCCATCGACAGGTAGAGATTAAACTGTCTAATATAGCTTTCTAATGGTACCTCACAAAGATAAGCGAACACAGCACACAGTGTGTTTGCTGTTGTGATGACTCTCGCAGCTTTAAGGTTCTAGTGGAAAGGGGAAGCCTCTGTACCAGGCCCTGATGGCTGCTCCAGGTACACAGGGACGCTATAGTCAATTAACTGTTCCTTATCGTGCCACATTGCCCTGTCATCACCACTCCATCTCCTGCATAAAGAGACGCACAATGCCAATGGTGTGTAACGTCATCTACGTGTGACATCATGATTGGGCTACAGTCCAAACAGCTTCCCGGTCGGAGCAGCGGGATCAAGCGAAAGAGGCTTCACATGGCAGGAGCTTCTCTCCAGAACCCACTGGTGATGGTTAATAGTGTGTACTCCCTGGTACAATAGGAAGCACAGATATTTACTGCAGCTCTTTCGAAATGAGCTGCTCCGTATCAAAGTTGTCGTTAGGTTTCAGTGATTAAAGCAACAAGTGATTGGTTTAATTCTAATCATGGCTAATGATGATCAGTTTTCCCACCAATGGCTTAAAAAAGAATGGAGAACAGGAATATTACATAGATATTGTTACACACTATTGTGGGTCTCTTTATGCAGGAGATAGTCTGATGGTCAGGTGGCACGATGAGGATCAGTATGTTAACCGTGGACCACAGAGTACTCTTCCTGCTTGTATTTTTTTATGAAGCCTAGTTAACTGGAATCTAGTCAATGTCATCTATACCAGCATTATTTCAAAGTGGCAATCTCAAAGATCACATTTCAATATTGTTCTTAAAATTGTGTATCTGCTATCCTCTCAAGGCTAAGCCCACATTAAATCTTATGCCATTGCATTCCGAACGTTCAACGACACATTCTCTTTTTGAGTTTGGATTTCTCTCTCCCTCACTCTTTCCTTCTCTCTCTTTCCTGCTCTCTATTTTCTCTCCCCTTTATCTCTCTTTGGTTGTCATGTTTTTTAGGGATACACCGAAATGAAAATTCTTGGCCGAAAGCCGAAACCGAATGTTGCTTTTGCTGTTTTTCATTCAGTTTGCTTTAATTTTTCACCATTGCATAAATCAAACAATTAAATGTCCTTTATTAACTTTTTTGTCTTGCTTTTCAATAAAATATAAATTACAAATTTGATACAAAATATTTATTTAATACTGAACGTTTTCTAACATTCCAGTAGACCTTATAGCAAGAATTTAAGAACAATGTACCTTTAAATAAATGAGTAAAACAATATATATATATATATAAAATATGGTCGCTAGTGTTTACTTGTGGTCGATAGTGTTTAAATGTGGTCGATAGTGTTTAAATGTGGTCGATAGGGTTTACATGTTTAAATGTGGTTGATAGTGTTTATATATGGTCGATAGGGTTTACATGTGGTCGGTAGGGTTTACATGTGGTCCATAGTGTTTAAATGTGGTCCATAGTGTTTAAATGTGGGCGATAGTGTTTAAATGTGGGCGTTAGTGTTTAAATGTGGTCGATAGGGTTTACGTGTGGGTGATAGTGTTTAAATGTGGGCGATAGTGTTTACATGTGGTCGATAGGGTTTACATGTGGTCCATAGTGTTTAAATATGGTCGATAGTGTTTAAATGTGGTCGATAGTGTTTACATGTGGTCGATATTGTTTAAATGTGATCGATAGTGTTTAAATATGGTCGATAGTGTTTAAATGTTCTATTCCCTCACTCTCCACCTCATCCCTAACTCTCCACCTCAAGCTGGTGTGTAGTGAGCGTTCTGGCACCGATTGGCTGCCGAGCATTACCCAAGTGGGTGCTACATATTGGTGGTGGTTAGTGAGGTCCCCCCTTCACTTTAGGCGTCTTTGAGTGTTATTAATTATTATTATTCTTCATGTTTAACCTCTGTTTTCCTTTTATTCCTAGTCTGTTTTACATAGTTTTGAATGATGACTACATGCTCTGTAAGGTGACCTTGGGTGTCTTGAAAGGCGCCTCTAAATTAAATGTATTATTATTATTATTATATATATATATATATATATATTTTTTTTTTTATCAAAAATTAAAATGTTCAGTGTATTTTTTCAGCCTTTTTACCTCTTCGGCCGAAACCTATTCGGTGCATCCCTAATGTTTTTATTTGTGTGTCTGTGTGTGTAAACATGCGAGTGCTAATGTGTGACATGGATAAAGACAGAGGGATTACAGTGGTTCTCATTCATCCCATCCATGTTACTGTACTAGGCCCAATCTGACCCGCAAAGCCAGCCTGGCTGGTCCAACCCAAACCCCAGTCCTCCAATCTGAATGTGGTGTATCAGTGAACTAGGCTGGATTATAGATATAATACATTTCAGACATAAGTAGCATTTCTCTTTGTGTTAAACCACAAACTTGCACATAACCTAAACCTTTTGGGCCTCTGGCGGCCATGTTGTTTTGTCAATCGACTGTCCCTTGAGCAGTCAGAACCCTCAACCCCAAAAGTTCCAAAATTGGTCCCGCTGAAATCAAACATCCCTTCTAGGAACGATGTCAGTTTTAGTCACAAGCCACGGCCATTTTGATGCCTTACCCTGATTGTCTTATTCTGTCTTACTCAGAATTTTGTCATAACAACTTTAGTATTGGACACAAGGTCATAGGAGTCCATCTTGATCCCCATTTAAGTCTATCCACGTTTTTAAGCCACGCACATTTCCGTGCTGATGGACTCCTGGGGGCTTTATTGCAGTGTACAGACTTCCCTTCTTGTAAGAAGGAAGATATTAACCCACAGATGGTACTGACCAAAGGATATTAACTAAGTAAAACTTCTTTATTTATTTCACAAAATAATGACAGAATATTGATCCAGACTGAGGGCATAGGTTTTTGAGGCAAAGTGGTTTACCATGAGGAGAACCTTGGACACAAAGGCTTCATGACTATAGGTCAAAGTGGTCAGGTTTGCTATAGTGCCACCATTGGGACAGTGTACATTTCTTTCTTCGGTAATCTTTAGCCACCCAAGTTTCATAGAAAGCGACCGGTTTTGGCTGAATAGGTATTTCTGGCAGAATCATCATACAAACACTAACAAACACAACAGGGGACCTCACATACTGTGCTTGGCCCCTTAATAGGCAATAATATGCATTGCATGCGTAATAGATCATTGATATTTCTGTCCATTGTGTTGATGGGTTGGTTGGAGTGATCAGTCAGGTGCCCCCTTTGATCTCTCCATCAACGCTCGTTAGTGAATGCCTCTGAATGCAGTAGCCCCTCCTGATGCGACCCTCACTGACTTCAATCTCCCTTTCGGACTAAACCCATAGATGCAAACAGGCAGCATCCAGGTCTTTTCCTCTTGCATTATTGAAAGTGTTTGTGAATACATTACATTGCATTTTATTGAGTTTGATTTTATTTAATATGGTACTGTAGCGTTGCTCTGGGTGGGACGTCCATCTCAGGGAGGGGTTGTATCCAACACAAGACGTTTGCAATTTGTAACAAAGCATAACCCTACCATATTGTCGTAACACAGCTCAGATGTTTAATATGTAACACTGACATCAAGCTTTTGTGATGTGTACTGCAGTTCAAATTCTGAATATTGGAGAGTTTTGTCGTTCCCCCCTTCCTCCCAGACAACCAGCTCACGTGGGCGACAAGGTGGGGTCACTTAACCGACATGGGTTCGATGCCACTACAACCAGTTGCATTTGGGTGTCTGCTCCATCTACGTGAAAATAAAACAAACTGTTTGAGGAACTAGACACCCGACACAATTCACCACTTCATGAGAAATTCTGAACAATAAGCTCTAAATATATGTCTAGTCGAGCAGTTATGTCTAGAGGCCTGGTTTGAAAACTCTTGGTAATTATGGGTTGTCTCCCCTGGCCCAGAGTCACTTTCATTGCAACAAACTATTATGTAATTGTGTCTCCCAATGGTGTGGAAATAGACTCTGTGATGTGAGCGGGGAGAACCTGTTTGTGGGAGCAGTGAGTGAGCCAGCCAATCAGAAGACGCTGAAGGACATCTGCAACCACAACACCAAATCCCAATGTGAGTGAAGGCGTAACGAGAAACGGATGTGTCCACACGTCTGCGCTTTGAGTCATTTGTACAAACATGTGTTGCAGATTGTTCAAAACCGTGATTGGTATGGAAGGTAAAGTCAGAGGGTTACGTACTCGAGCACGATTTCAAGCTACTCATAGTTGACTTGAGTAATTCTATACGGTTTGGTTTTTACTGGACCCTTTTCTGTATGTATTTATAGGATGTACTATGGAACTATACAGTGTAATGTTCATGTTTCGCTATTTTATCTTTCAGTATAGGATAATATCAGCCTAAAGGAAAGCTTAAGAGTTGTTGTGTACTCCGAATGTGAGGGTGAATCTGTGTGTGACTTCTGTGTCCAGGTGACTTCAGCGACAAGTGGATCTACGTGCAGAAGGAGAGCACCAAAGAGGTGAGTGTCAGAGACTCAACGTGTCAATGTGCTTTGGTTGAGATCCATTGCACATGCCGTCATTTGTGTGTGTGTGTGAATGCGTTCGATGGAAGGCGTGTATTGGTTTAAATCGAGGTAGGAAAATCAGGCGTTTAAATGTTAATAATGCTGCATTGTATATTATTCTACTGAGAAATGTTCTGTATTAGTGGATATTTAACAATTAATTGTTTAGTATATACTAAACATGAACACTCCAAAACTAAACAAGATAAGACTTTTTGCCAGGATTTATTTGTTTTTAAACACTTGCAAAGTGGGACATTTTGCGATGAAAACAATATCCCGAGTTTGAGATCTCAATCATGGGTTATGCCCAATATCCCGAGATAGTGAACCAATCAAAATGCCCCATCTTAGGAGGTTCACGTGTAGCATATACTAAAAACACATATTTTACAGGGTTTTCCCGCTGCTCTACTTGCTTCGTTTTGGTGCCACCACATAAGTTAAATAATGTGTTAAATTAGGCATTTGATAATAAATCAGCTCCTCCTCTTGAGTGATGCACCCTATTCACCCAATCAACTTTATCCAAAGTCAGACCCACCCAGTTCATGGTTGATCTCGACAGATGTTCATTCACAATGTTGCCTAGGCTATATGGGGTTTCAATCCATGTTCAATTATGTAAACAACTGTAGGCTAACCATCCTTTTTGATTAGATCACCACCTTTCTTATCACCTTGATCCACACACTTTCTGAGAACTAAAGGGAGAAAAAAACGTGATTATCTAATGGAAAATACCCCATCCAGTAGCCTACAGTGTGTCACTGAACTGAACATGGAGAGATCATAAATGGAAGGATTGGCTCTGACTTTGGCTATCGCCAATCGTTGCTTGGGGTTCAAATTTTTGTAATTACTGTCAAAATTCCAAAGGAGGAGATAATCAGACCGTTATCATAATGCCCATTCAACAGATTATTTAATCTGTTAAATAGTCGTCAAAACACTTTGTTTTACGCCGTTTTAGAGTTCTGGAAAAACAACTTATTTTAACTTCTAACGTCTTCAATGAGTCTGAGCTGGGCCCTTTTGGCCTCCACGGCCTGGTGTTGGAGTGCATCGGTGCGTGTGGACGTTGACACCTCTGTCCCCACAGCGCCACGGCTACTGCACACTGGGAGAGGCCTTCAATCGCCTGGACTTCTCCAGCGCCATCCAAGACCTGAGGAGATTCAACTATGTAGCCAAAGTAAGCAAAAAAGTGAATCCTCCTATCTGTAGATGTCTGGTGTTGTACGTGCTGTACGTTGTGACATCGTCACCTCGGAACCATGGAGCATTGGGATTGGTCATTGTGTAGATAGTGAGGCTTTTTTTGGTCATTGTTCATTCATTAAAGGGGACATATTATGAAAACAACACTTTTCCTGGGATTTGGGGGGGTGTTGTTGTGGGTACATGGTGCTCCCACACGCATACAAACTTTGAAAAAAGTCTGTACATGATTTTTTCAGTGAGATACGCATTTCTGGAAGCAGCCCGCCTCCAGCTACCAAACGAGCGAGTCAGTTTCGGTGCCCCCTCCTACGTAGGAAGGAGGCACATTTGAATATTACCTCCCACTTCCCCACTCCTCTCCAATCATCGCATCGCTAAAATCGCTAAGAGCAGCTCCGGCGGGGGGAACTCGGCACTAGCCCTGCAGCTAATGCCTTTCTCTGTCGCCGAGCTTACCCCGCCGGAGCTGCCGCCGAAGCTTCGGTGGAAGTCGGGAGGAGGAGACATGGAGTAGAAAGGGATTGTACTCTCGGAGCTGAGCTGCCGGACTGCCGCTGAGCTACCCCAGCCGGAGCTGCTCGTCCGCAGTTCCTTCCCCCCAATTCTTCTCAACCATGGCCGAGATATCCCCCACTACGAGTCTTTACTTGTGGAAGTACCAGAGACGTCACACAGTCTTTATTATTCATAATATCATCCGAGGCGCACATAGCTTTTTGCCGTGATATTAGATATATTATGTAATACCCGTATGTAATATTATTATGTTATATTATATTATATAGATAAGGAGCTCCAGGAGTCAGCAAACGGTAACAATCCCTTCTCCTCCATGCTGTGGTTCAGTCTGACAGCTCATTGGTCAATGGGCAGCAGCTCATTTGCATCAACGCTACAGACACCAGAAACAGCGCATTCTGAAGGGACTGAAACGGAGGGGAATAGCGGTAGACAATATCTTTTTTCCTAAAAGCTATTTCCAGCAAACAGCTTCAAAAACATGTTTTCTGGAACTCAAATACTATGTTTACTTGTTGGGAAAACACATATGTCTCCTTTTAAAAGTCCTTTAAAATGTGTATCATTCGAAGCAACTTGCGTTGAGGTTGCAGATTGCAACCAACTGAATACACCCCCTAACCTCCCTCTTTCCAACCATTACGGTGTCCTGTACTAGCCTGTATTGTGTAAGGGGTCCTGTACTGGCCTGCATTGTGTAAGGGGTCCTGTACTGGCCTGTACTGTGTGTATTGTTGGTTGGTACTTTCAAATTATGTCATCGTTATCAAATGACGTCAAGTGACGAGGTTCCTTGATAAATCTGTGAATGTATTTAGTCTGTTAATGTAAATTATAGGTCATCGCTTACAAGTTAAGGTCCTTTTGAACACAACATTGTTTAATACAATTAAATTAATAAAATGCTTACGCTGGAAATACACTGCCATTGATTTGAATCGCACCAAGGGGAATTGTTGTATGGCTTTAGCCTGCGAATACATCCATTCAACCATCCCCATGGGGTATCTGTGTAATGGTCAACATGGACACTGTACAAGTTGTAGGACGTAGCGGAGGTAATAGCCTATTTACGTATTTAACACAACATAGTGCATCTATCGCAGTAAAAATCATTCTTACACATTTAATGATCACGGCCTGGTATGTGTATTGATCATACATCTCCATAACAGTCTGCGCTAAAAGCCAATGGTTACTTGAACATAGGTTATGTTCTGTAAGGGTCAAGCTTTGTGAGAGAGGGTGACATCAACATGCGCCCCAGTGTGTTTTTTGATGTGCGGAGCTCCGTCTGGTCAGCGGTTGATGTTGATGGTCCCAGAGAGGGTTAAGGTGCTAGGACCCTTGTAGTATAACACCAAGTTGTGAGGCGCATTTCTTCTAAAACAATCTGATAACACTCCTAAAGAACGATGGTATTAAAACATGATCACAAACGGGTCGTAGCCATTGGGACCACACGCCCCCTCCTTCCTACAACTTTTGCCCAACTTTTTTTATTGAATTCAAAGCAGTCCCCTCTGGAGCCGTCCGTTCTGTAGGGAAAAATAACCAAGTATTCACTAACCTAGGTTAAGGTTCCGTCATGTTGATTCAGGATTTTTCAGTACTACAACTCTCTTGAGTCCTCTCAATATGGCGGAGTATCGCCAACCCAAAAATCGGAGGATGCATTCTGATGAACAAGCCCTATGAAGTAGTTGTTTGTGGCTTCGGCATAACATTAACTTATCTATTTTTGTCAAAGAGTTTCTCTGTGGATTGATTAGTGTGGCTTTCTGACTACAGCTTTTCCAGCTCATCGCAAAGTCCCAGCTGACCTCTCTGAGTGGTGGTGCCCAGAAAAACTACTTCAACATACTGGATAAGATCGTATGCAAGGGTAAGTGAGTGAGGGAATGAGTGAGTGAGTGACGCAGAATTATTTGTTTGGTAATGCTTCCCAAGCTGCTCTTCCCTTCTCTTGTAATTTATCATAGGCCTCTGTTTTCTCTGAATTCTGAAAGTGGGACAGTGGCCAGCAGGCATCAGTGTTGAAACATTTGAGGCCTTTCAAACCATTGAATTATACGCTGCTCTCTCAGGGCATGCTCTATGCAGCAGGTTGCGTTTGTTTCAACCCTATCCAAAACAGCGATGGCGTGACCTCTGCTTGTAACCGCGCTGCCGCTACAGTTCAGATCCAGATCCAGAGGCCGCCCTGTTTTGTTACTCATTCTTGCGTTTCTTTTGTGTTTGTTGTGCGACGGTGACAGTCCTGGAGGAGCACTACAACCCCCGGCTGATCAAGGAGCTGCTGCAGGACCTGAGCTGCACCATGCACGCCCTCACCAAGGGGGTGGGCAAGTGCGTGCTGGTTGGCAGCATCAACGTCTGGCTCCTCAGGCTGGACACCATCCACCACTGGCAGCTGCAGCTCCACAACCTAGACATCCCCAAGGTATTGCCTAGCTGGGGCAAAGATCTAGAGGGTCTTTGGGGACTTTTTTGCTTTGGATCTGAAAATCAACCTTAACCTCATCAACATTAGGCCCCTCAAGTGGTTAGTAGTAGTTTGCTTATGGGTACAAATGGTTAGGTCTTGTAATCGTACAAAATATGTACCATTAAATATACAGCTTATAAATTGGCAATCTCTCAGGGCCTCGTATGCAAATGTGCAACCCAAGTGTTAGGAAACACTGTGCATGGGTCTGTGCCTGTTTGAAGGAATGCTGAACTTTTTCGGTTGTTGAACTATTCCTTCTCCTCCAGTGCTTGAATGGCCATGACTTTTAGTTACAAATCCATGCTTCTGTAGTCCAGCATACATAAGACATCAGAAACATTAAACTAGAGGGTGAAAGTGGAGAATGTCAACCTGGTGGGAGGTCATGGCTTGACTTTGTGTTGCATGTGAATTAAAGGATTGTCCGAATGGGCTCCTGCCCACAGCTCAATCTAATCCCGTTTATGTGATCCTCATCCACGCAGAAAATGTCCAATGGCACCAAGTTCTGCGACCTGCCACTGGACACACACAACACCATCCTCTACAAGTTCTCCGACGCCTCCGACATCATCAACCTGGGACAGGCCATTCCAACTCTGCACATGCTCAGTGAGAACCGGAATCTGTGGAGGAAGCTTTGCCTCTTTCACTTCTCAGAGAGACAGGTGAGAGGAAACCATCACATGTCAGGAAGTCCATTCTACAAAGAACTCCATTTCGTGAAGCATGTCTAACGTTACTTAAAGTTAACACAATGAAATGAAGATTGACTATAAAGAAGCTGTATTTTTGACTGACTTATTTCCAGTCAGTCAAAAATACAAATAGTATCGAAGAAGAGTTATCGACAGGTGGCTTGTCACACTGCCCGGCTAGATATTTAATCAACTCAAATAAATCTTCTGTTTTAATAAAAAGCAAAAGACTGAAATTAATACTTCTACAGACCACTAGATGGCATATGCCCTCTTCCTCCACTGGCCCTCTCTCTGTCCACAGTTCTCCATGAATATGGTGCTGACTGAGAGTGGCAGTGTGGACTGGAAGGGCCTCTACTTCAGCCTGCAGAGGCACAACCCCCAGAGGGAGCACTACGGAGACACACTGCACTTCTGCCGGCACTGTAGCATCCTCTTCTGGAAGGTACTAGCACCTCCCAGTACGGACCCCCAGTGGTACTGTAGCCGGTGGCGGTGACAGCAGATCTACATTTACAGTTCATACTTAAAAAACATCCAAATAGTTTTTGATGTACGGTTTGAAGGCCTCATTGAGTTTCTGTTATAGCCGTATATGCACACCATTTTGTGTTTTATTGGATTTAAATATTCTCCTGTTGTGGTCATTCTAACACCTGAATGCAATTAATTTACATTTGAAACATTCACTTGATGCCTTATCCAAAGCGCCTACAATAATTAGCCTACGTTTGTCAACACAAAGGGAAACAACAATACCTGTGTTCCCCTCCAGGCCTATGCTATCACTGGTTTATAGAAACACAGTGGGCCTATGTGTTGGTTATCTTTGTTAACCAAGACATTGAGGTATCACAGCAGTCAGTGCAGCGTCTATGAATATATGTATATTCATAGACAGACCCATAACCAGTGTTATGGTCCTACCAGGACATCTCTGCGATCTGCTCATTGGAAAGCCCCATAATACGGCCTCTTTAATATTTTTTTGAGTGGCGCTAAAGTGATATGGAAGCTTTAGTTGGATTTACTTTTATTCCATAATATAGATAAACCACACATAAAACATTGATATTCAGTTCCTACACTTTATTTGGTCAATTTTCCCAATGCACACATCCTAAGGTCTACATGTGAACACATATTCTTTTTTAAAAGCACTTATTTTGAGAGCCTCTACCCCAATTCCGTTGCACTTTGTGCAATGACAATAAAGGGATTTTGATTCTGATTAGTTCAAGTTTTGAAACGGTGCTTCAAGTGTTTACGGTGAAAACACGGACAAATGCCACGTATCAGTGCTTATTGGCCTATGGTTGCTAATAGCACTGTGCAAAGAAAGCTAATCCCTGATCAAGAGCTCTGGGGTAATCTGTGAACCCGTTCCATAACATGGCATGAGGACATGTTTATTTTGACATGGTTATACTCTCCAATCTTTACCACAAGATGATCAGCCTCCAAATGATCTTGTTATATTGCACTCCTAAATCCTGGAGGTACAATGGGTGGTGTAAACGCATTTCCTTTCAATGACCGAAATTGTCACTGTTCTTGTTCCCTTGGAATCCTCGCCTGCCTGATTCCCTGCGTTCTAATTGTGGGACTCTCTGCAACCTCCCTGCCTTTCCTAACTCCTTCCCACCTCCTCCTTCTCCTCCTCCTCCTGCTCCTCCTCTTTCCCCTCCTGCTGCTCTTCCCTGGGTTTTAAAGGATCGCCACCTGGGGTTGTTCTTCAAGGTATTGCCTGTCCTATCGCACCTGTCGTCATGTGTTCAGGATGTCCCCTCATTTCACAATCTGCCATTCCTGCTGTATTTCTTCATTACTTCTCGATGTGCTTTGAGTGTGTTGTCCTTGTAGCTGTGTCCTTGTGGATGTGGTCTGGTGAGAGCCCAGTGTCTGCAGACGGTCCCCGCAGTGTGGTACGTGACGTGGGGTCTGTGTGTTCCAGGACTGCGGCCACCCGTGCACCGCCGCGGACCCGGAGCGCGCCCTGGTGCCCGTCTCCCCGCAGCATTTCATCGACCTCTTCAAGTTCTAAGGCCCTGCGCTCCGCTCTGAGGGCCCCGTCTACCTTCTGGGGGCCCCCGGAGGTGTGTATGTGTGATGTCTCAATACAAGTGCTTCAGCTGGAACGAGGACACTGTTTGAGGTCATCTTTCTGTCCACTCAATGCTTTTGTTGAGTGGAAAAATGTTTAATAGTTTATATATTTTTACACAATAATTTATGAATTAATTTTTCATTAATTCATTAATCCAATTTTTCTGAAGGAAATAATTGCATGCCCTATGCAGTTATAAGTCTCTGTTTACCTCCATTTCTTGTGTGCATTCCTGTTACAAACATTCACATCATACACTAAAAATTCAAATTGATCTGTATGTTTATGCTTGCAAAACAATTTTTAATGATGCAAGCTTTTTGCAGAGATCTCGAGGTAAAATTGTATTTATGGAAATTAATTCATTCTCTTTTCTCGACTCTTGTAATATCTTTTTATCATCCACTACACGTGTTGGTACTTACCAGTTCACATTGTTAATGGGTGGTAGCTCTATTATATAATAATACATATTTATACATGTGTGTTGTTTGTTGTTCTGGGGCTGGTCCTGTTGCTGCTGTAATCAAGGAGACGATTGAATTGAGAAAATGTAAAGAAGAGAGAATACATCTGGGTATCAATGGTTTCCAGTTAGATTCAGACTTCTCAGCCCTGTGTGTTGCCCCTTTTCTGTTTTAAGGGAACAATGAATTGAATGAACATTGTAAAGTTTTATCTCAGCTGATACACTGGGTGGAGTAGTTCACCCCTCAGTGGCCTTTTCTTACTTTAAACTTCCTGAAATGTGGCTACTGTAACCTTTATTAAACTGTTGTTTTTCCAACAAAGATTCTTAAATACAGTGTCCCCATTATCTCCTGGTCTGAACCGCTGGGCATGAGGTCCAGCCCCTGTCTGCTCCTCTATGTCATGAATCTAAGACTGGATAAAAGTGTCTGTTAAATGACTCAATAGTAATTGTTTGTGATGAAAGCTTAGCATAATGGTAATTGTTTGGGTCAAAATGTACTTGCAACCCCCTCAGAGTTGGCAGGTTCTGTAAGCACAATTCAGAGCGAAAGCTGTGGAGAAAACTCTAATCACAGATCACGCAAAGATGGCCCTTTCTTTTTTATTTCAGATACAGTAACGTATGATAGTGGAGCGTCTGTGAACACTTTTGCCAAACAGATTGATCCGATCATGTTGATTCAAAGCAGAAGAAGAAGATGAAGCAGAGGATGAAAGGCACATTTCAAAATAGATTGTGTTTACTATCATCTTTTCAAATCAACAATTTACCTAAATCATCATGTTACATTGGATGAGTTGTAAAATAGTGATGCATATAGAACTATGATTCTTCAATATCTCACACATACACAACACTGGGATACGCTCACTATGTTGCAGTCAATCACATTTGCCGTTTCTATATAGAGCCAAAGGAAAAGAAGATACTGAGATTAGTCAATAAAACAAATCAGCCATCATCATTTGATGTGTAGCTATGCAGTAGGCACAATCAGCTTTACAGCTTGTATGACCAATCTTGGTCTCAATCCAGAATCAGTCAATTTATTGTTGATTGATATTGGAGTAGTTAAATAGCATTCAGCAATCGGCTGAGGTCTTCAGATGATTCGGAGTACAACCAGCAACTAACATGGATAACCTTAGATCAACCTCACAGCCACTCTATGAACCCTGACCCCTTATATCTGTAGATAGAAACTCACATAGGCCTGTTCATAATACAGTGTCAACAACAATTGTACATTTGCATAAAGCAGAAAAAAAAGCCCCAGAGCTTAGAAGACGTTGGATTTAACATTCTTTGATAGTAGACTTGAATTGCATAGAAAATACTGTTTTAATATAAATTCTACAGTAGCATCAGCTTTAAATATTCAATATAAAATAAATCCTATCCAGCAGTGATTCCTAACCAGGGGTACGGGTTTGTATTCCAGGGGGAATGCGGGAAGACCTTAAAAATGCCAATATAATAATATTAAAAAAGTATAAATGCCACATGGGATTCGGTTTTTCGTGTAAAAAACTAGTGTTAACGTTGGAAAGTGGTTTGCAACACTAAAATTATGGTTAATATTCCAAGGTTTAACATGAAGCCCATTCTGCAATCATTCGTTGCAATATATTTAAATTCCTTGCGCCGACCCTCCTATCAGTCTGTTGCTACCTAAACCACATCCAGAGAAAGCTGTCTTCACATATAATTTCACATATTAGGGCTCACTTCAGACAGACCTGACTTTATATATATTTAGGGGTAAACTATTTGAAGTAAGTTGGGAGCCACTGCTGTGTAGTATTAAAGGTGTTCCCTATACCATCACAGTTAAATCTGCGATTACATAGCCAACGTGGTCTAATTATAGCCCGATCATTAACTTAGATTGAGTCAGTTGTGCTACTTTTTTTTGTGGAATACTTGATGTGGCCCAGCCTGACCCAGACTCTACCTCCAGTGGCCCCCAGGTAAGTTGAGTTTGAGACCCCTGCTCTAGAAAGAGTTTAAATTGGCATAAACGGCTACTGCAATTTGTAACATTGCTTGCCTTACTTCAGCGTGATTGTCTATCTCTTGATCCGCACCCAGGTGGGCTGTTCAGTCTTAATGATCCTTTGTTTGTGTTAGAGGACAACTCGACAGCGCAATGCCAGCACTGCTCTGAGTCAAACGGTTGTTTGTTGTGAATTTTAAGCCTTTTGGTTAGGGGAGTGGGGATTTGATGGGTCAGAGGGTGGGAGTCAGCTGTGTCTCTTTCTATTTGAAGCCCTTCCATGAGTTCTCGGACACGATCCCCCGACTCCTTCTGATGCCGGCCAGCTTCACCTTGGCCAGGGCCGTCCACCTGGCGGCAGAGGTCTCTGTGGAGTCGGACAGGTTGGTGTAGCGGGACGAGTCCTCCTCCAGACCCAGGCCCCTCCAGGAATGCAGGCCCAACGGGAGCTCCAGGGAACGGGGTAAAGACACAGGAGTGTCCCTGGTCTTGCTCACGGCCTCCTGGACCACGTCGTTGATGGGTTTGTCGTTTCCGTCACTGAGCTGAGGTGGCTCCCAGCCCTCCATCTTTTCCAGCTTCTTGGTGGGCGTGACCTGCCGCATCGTCATGGTGATGCTCTCCCAGAAGCAGGAGCTTTTCTCTGGCTTCTTCCCCTTCTCTGTCTCCTTCTCATCCTCCTTCATTATCTTGTGAGACCTTGGAAAACATACATACATACTAAGCACCCTCTTTAAAAAATATACCATTTCAAACATTGACAATCTAAAAACAACAGTAACTACTAAGCTGACCACTAGAGGGAAGTATCCGTCAATAGATGGTGGTGGAACCCAGTAAGAATCTCTTATAACTAAGGTTGTTACAGGAAATAAGCAAGACAACATAACACCTTTACGACAAACAAAAGACAAAGAATAAAGAATTGTAAAAAAGTAAAATAATGAAACTAGGTAAAAAGATTGTTGCGTTAAAGTTGAATGGGTCCATATATTATCTACATTATTGGTGAGGAAGCAAGAAAGAGAAGACCCAAGAGTGAGACCCAAATGAGTTTAGGCACAAGGTTTTGTAAGGGCTTTATTGGGGTTAAGGTATAGGTCACGATATCAGAGACCAAGACTTGGACTTTGTCCAATCGCAGCAAGCAGGGGTGTGAATTAAAATAAGACCTTGCCATAATTACTGACAGCAGGTGCTTTTGAAAAAAATGCAAAAGTAAGTGTGTTGAAAGGTAATTCTGGGTACTCATATCTCAAGTAGGGATAAATCAAATAATTAAAAAGTAGTTGGTCAGGAATGGGTGTGTTAGCTTAGCTTGGTGTAGTTTAGCTGCCCCATGCTCAGAGGAATGAGATAATCCCCACAAAGAGAACCATTGTTAGTCAGATTGTACAGTGCGGAATGATTAATCATGAGTTTCCTTTCCTTTACATACACAGCAGGAACCTCCAAGGTTAGGAATGTCCGTAAGGAGGGAGTGGAAATAAATACACCGTTTATTCTCCATGTAAAGTTCCGTAAGTGGTGGGTAATTTTTGTTTGCCTCTCAAAATGTGAACCCTAATAACAACCCCTTGAACAAAGGGGTGTTTATTTTGAGGAAAAGCTGACGATATTCAGTAAAGCTTAACAGACAGTGAAATGTACATTCATATCAAAAGGCCTCGACAGAGCTTGTTAGTTATTTGCTAGCTGTATTGCTGTCACTCAACCTTTATTATCCTTGAACTTACCCTCTCCGGTCAGACAGTTTGATCCCGGTTAATAGGAAATGCTCATCGTCCTTGAAGGAAAACATCTTCTTCTCTCGCTTCTCCTTCTTGGACTTTGTCTTCTTCACCTTAGCTTCCTGATAAAAATAGAATGAATAATTACATCTTATTGTTAGTATGATGAAGCTTATTCTCTCTCTCTCTCTCTCTCTCTCTCTCTCTCTCTCTCTCTCTCTCTCTCTCTCTCTCTCTCTCTCTCTCTCTCTCTCTCTCTTTTTTCAATATGCTCCCCCCCCCCCTAAATTAGGCTGATTTAATTAACTAACTAAAGATATCCTGTTATGAACCAATATTAAACTCCTTATGTTTTATGACCACTATATATATATATATATATATATATATATATATATATATTATATATATATATATGATTCTATCTAATGAAACATGCTTGGCAGACCCATAAGCATAATAACCTGGAAGAGTGAGGAGTTCAGATGAAGCAACAGAATTCAAAAATCCCTAATCTATGTTTGGCGTGTTGAGCAAGACCAAATATACCCACTCTGTTGATTAAAAACAGGGTACTGTTTGTTCAATGCCCTATCTAAAATAGTTGCCAAATCCACTCATTGCGTTCACACGGGCACATTTCATCCTCTCCTTCCCCCTGAAGCACGTCCTTCATTCCGAAGTGGTTTCTTGTTGCTCTCCACAGTCTCCTGGTATTGAAGGGGAGCTGGGGAGTCCATAGAGATAGGGCGCAGTGCGAGGCGCGAGGCGAGTGGGACGTTGAAAAGGCAGAGACTGCCGGTACGCCTCTGTCTCCGCTTGGCAGTGAGGTACATTCCAGAGTAATTCCCTTCCACTTTCACTAAATTCTCCTGTCATGCCAGAATTCTTCCCTCCTCCTGAGGGATTATGAAACCAACTGTTTGGCTGTTTGGGTACGCTCCGTGCCTCAGGCCCGTAGCCAAGGTCAAGCTTCAAGGTCACAGAGGTCCCTCCCCCTCCCCCCTCCTCCCATCCCTGTGTGTGTATCCTCCAGATTACCACAACGTTTGTTTACTGCTGGTTCATTGCAGGTTTTTTCAAGGGGGCTGAAGCTCGCCAATCCTCCCAACAGTTGTTACTGATCCCCCGGGCTTTCTCTCTTTCTCTCTCTCACACACACACACACACACACACACACACACACACACACACACACACACACACACACACACACACACACACACACACACACACACACACACACACACACACACACACACACACACACACACACAATGCTAACCCTATGCGTCAGATGATCCTCTAAAACCATCAGAGGAGGTGTCAAGCAGCAACAACCAATAAAAGAGAGAACACATGTTGGTGAACAAAGGCTTTCCTTCCATCAAAAAGGAAGGAACACAATGAGAACCTTCTAGGTTCACAGAGTTCGTCTCCAACCCGCAACCTCCTCCACTAGAAATGTCCGGCACAGCGAGGTGACAGACACAGATAAAAAACAAAGCACAAACACAATATCTTCATTGTGTTTGTGAGTGTGTATGAAATTATCTTGATTTATACTTCCGAGTTCAATTAGTCATAGTTAGGGCTTTGCAGAACAGAGATGCTACCGGTGTAGTGTGTGTGTGTGTGTGTGTGTGTGTGTGTGTGTGTGTGTGTGTGTGTGTGTGTGTGTGTCACAATTTGTTAGCATATAAATATTGCTGGTGTTGCAACATGCAACATATTTCCCCTATAATACTGAGGCCCCGTCCACACAGGAGAAAACAATCTTTTCCCCTCCGTTTTCCTTTAATGCGTTTCAGGAATATCTCCTTAAAGACTGACTCATGACAAAACACATCTAGCTTTAGAAACGCTGTAGTACATATTCAAGGCCACTGTGTGGTGCTGGTTCTCCACCAATTAAAGAAGAAGACAGTCGAAGAAAGCAGTTTTTAAACCTTTTAGATTGAGCAGAAAATACTTTTGAATGTAGAGTTAGTAATTACATTTACAAAGGGCCTGTTTGTAAATGTAATTACATTTACAAAGCTACAAAAATAATACAAATCAAATCAAACAAAACAAATTTGACGGAACCCTAACTTTCCCCTCCTGGTGTGTGTGTGTGTGGGGGGGCTATGACGTCATCGTTTGCATATCTGGCGTCCACACGAATCCGAACACCAAAACGGATTGGGCCATTTTTTCTTATCCACCCTGGGACCTATTTGTACAGAAGGTCTGGAACTGCCCAATTGACAAACGTTCACTCACTTGGAGGCGGGTGTCTGTTGAAGTTTTAAAATGATTGGATCTGCCAAGTGCTACTCTGGATCTGCCATAATCAATCGCATAGCGTTTGGTCGTGACGTATGTCATGCGACGGGACCGGCTCCTTCACCACTAACGGAGCCAGCTTGAAAGTCAAACTTTTCCCGAACCCGGTGGGGAGAAGCGCCACAACATCTTGGCCACCAACAAAACTCAGCAAAGCTTGTTCTTGCTCCGGCTTTAATTGATCGATATTCGGCAGCGATCCCACAACAGACCGAATAGCTTCTCTCGTATCCTTCTCCATTGTCTTCCTGGTCTTCCTCTGACTACAACTGAAACTGGCGCGCGACCTCGACGTCATCGTTCTCAGCCACTCCCTCTGTTCGCTGATTGGACCGCCAAAAACCTGGCTTCCAAGGAACCCATGCATATGAAGCAGACCCAGACCTAGTACTGAAGTGAAATGAAAATTGAGCAGAAGTAGGTAGGTGGGCGGTGCCAGGCTACCTGGGACCTGGTTTCAAAATACATTGTTTTCGGCCACCAAAAACGACGGATCCTTCTGGTCGGCAGGCCCAAACGCACAACAAATATGTGTTTTCACCAAAAACTTGTTTCCGTGTGGACGGGGCTTGGCACCGCCTTAATGCACAGGCTTACCTGGGCTGAAGCCCCAGGGCCTACGACGATCAGTGGGCCTATCATCTGCAGTAAATGTATTTTTTTTTATTATTATTATTATTTTTGTAATACTGGCACATGATAGGCCCCCCGATCGGCGTAGCCCCAAGACAATGTGATTTTTGTTTGGGGCATACAAAGATCAGAGGCTTATTATGAGCCGAGAAAAAATGGGGCCACTAGGGAGTGCCGTGGGCACCCCCTAGTGGTAGCTGGTGGATGCCCGCCCCCCAGATGTGTAAAATAATTTACATATCTTCATTGTAGGATCCCCTCTCAGGGGGCCTACGAAACCTCTAAGCCCCAGGGCCCAATGGCAGGTTAATGCAGGCCTGGACTTGGGTATAAGAGATTTCCTTCCTCTATAAATGTATTCATAAAGTTACTTTCCTCATGTTACGGCAATGCAAGTCATATAATAGAAGGGTGAATTCAAGTCTGAATGACATATCTAAATTTCAATGCACCACACCTTGGAACTAAACTATCCATTCCGAGCCGGTGCCGAGATGGAGGTCCACACATCCTCTGCACGCAAACACATATATACGCACGCGCGCACACGTGCACGCGCACGCACGCGCACACACACACACACACACACACACACACACACACACACACACACACACACACACACACACACACACACACACACACACAAATAAGGTTATGAAAAAAGGCTTCTGGTTTGTACAGGGGGAGCTCTATGACCTACCCACCCACACCGCATAAGAGGAAGCTAGACAATTGGTGGGTGTCCCCCCTATATACCCCCAGGCGGACAGAGAGGTTCAATGCCTTTCACAATGGTGAACCCTTCAAACCTTTTGGGTTTGTTTGCTCGTTGGTTCTCAACTTGTTAGTAATGTATTTTTGGGCTTGTCCACAGCTTTCCCTGCCATGTTAACCATGAGGTCCATGTCTTGTTCTCCTCACCAAACCCCTTTCCCTGTCTTACTGTTTTTTTCTCTTCTTTATCATTTTTTTCACTGATTCAAGTTTTAACAAATATAGATTTTTGGAATAATCCAAATATTATCATTATTAATAAAAGCCACTTGGCTAAGGTCAGCTCCCCAGGCCAGGCCAGTGCCCATTCATTTGGAGTCCACCATACAACCAGAGAGTGAGCGATGGGCCTCCATACGCTGTGGCTATTTTCAACCTTGTTTTCCTTTCACAGAGATTGTTCTCTTCCAACTCCTCTAAAGAATGTTGAGCTTCCTTCCCGGTTCCAGCCCAGCCGCTCTTATCCTTACATACAAAAAGGACGGGTTATGAAATAGTCCCCCCTTCCTGTAACCTCACCATCACCCAGCCCTGTACAATGGTCAGCCATGGCAGGGAGAGAATACACTGCATATCTGTTATTTAAAGCCAAACATTTACACGGACGCAAAGCGTTCTGTACCATAACACTTAGACAAAATTCGAACCAAAGAGGGTAAGTTTGTATTCATGACCAGCCATGGTAGCTATGTGATTAGCACTTTGAATCCAAATTGTCTGCTCTTTTGCAGACACAGCACACGGAGACACAGACACAGACACAGACGCGCACCCAATCTAGAGTAACCACAACAAACAAGATAGGTGTTTGCGAGGGCAGGGTAGAACCTGCATGGTGATGGCTGAACAGGTGTAGTAGACGAGGGCAGTGGTGAATGACAGACGACTGATTACAGATAAACACTGCAGGCACCACTGATGCACTTCATGCTGGCTTTAGCAGACATCATGGCTTTGATAGTATTCCTTGTGTGCGTTATCAGACACTGGGGGTCAGACAGTTGGAGAGTATTTGTGTGTTTCTACAGTTAATGAAGACAGGAGAGAGAGAAGCTCTAGGATTAAGAGTATAGCAGTAGAGGATGAGGAACGTGTTCGTGTGTGCGCATGTCTGTGTGTGTCTTTGTGTGTGTGTACCTGAGATCCGGTACTCGCAGCTTCCTCTTGTTCCTCTTCCTCCTCGCCCACTCCTTCTATGTCTTTGTCCTAAAACACGCACGCACAAACACACAGTTAGTTAGGAAAACCAGTGCCGCTTGGTAAAATCTTTAGTTGCCTTTTCTTGGGCTAGCATGTGTTCTGCATATGTTTTGAATGTAATTAAGGATTTTACATTTTACTGGAAGGACTTGAGGACTAGGGACTTTAGCTCACTCAACACGTCAAACACACATGCCTACAGCGAGGATCCGAGATGTGTAGAGTGTATGCAGACATTCCTGTCATACAGAGTTTAAACTATTTCCACAGCAGTACAATAAACAGAGTTTTCACAAGGTTGCTTGGAGGAGAGGGAGAGAGAGAGAGAGAGAGAGAGAGAGAGAGAGAGAGAGAGAGAGAGAGAGAGAGAGAGAGAGAGAGAGAGAGAGAGAGAGAGAGAGAGAGAGAGAGAGAGAGAGAGAGAGAGTTGGATACACACAAGAGGTCTAATGACATGAAGAATAGTTAGGTTATCACACACTACTACTTATAGAATATAATGAGGAGTTTAGAGAGCGAGAGAGAGAGAGAGAGAGAGAGAGAGAGAGAGAGAGAGAGAGAGAGAGAGAGAGAGAGAGAGAGAGAGAGAAAAGAGAGAGCTCGGGGATACAGAGTCATGTTTCAAACATGGGGTAATTTAGCTTCCACACCTCAGAGGGGGCAGATAAATCTTGTTTTGCTTTGTCTTTGCTTTGTGTCTCTGTTTGGGAGAAAATATATGTAAAATATATGTTGGTTTCTTCAACAACATACAACATAAAACCAAACCAAAGCCGGCCAATGAATGATTACAATCCAACACAAGATTGAATTGCAACTGGGTCTCTTCCTAAACAAACATATGAATGTATCTTTTGAGTCTCATGATGATTAAGCCTAGCCTCCTGATCTCTATCCGACGTGTTAGCCTTTTGATGTCATCCTACATGATCCGTTCTGTTTCCTTTAAGGTACACCAGCAGTGACACGGAGAAGGACAGCTGTGGAGTTTAACATGGAGCCGCTCTGCACACACACACACTGAGTAACATGCTCTGACACATGAACACACACATGAATACACACACAAGCACAAACAGGCGCTGGCTCTTCTGCGGTGGGAGCAGCAGAACAAATAGATGAACTTTAAATCCCTCCTTCACGGTTAAAGCCATGTTCTGTCTGTCTGTCTGTCTGTCTGTCTGTCTGTCTGTCTGTCTGTCTGTCTGTCTGTCTGCTGGTCTGTGTACCTGTCTGTCTGTTACCTCTGTCACCCATATCTCTGTTTGGTATGTTATATGTTGTTACACTGTGAGTGTGTGTGTGTGTGTGTGTGTGTGTGTGTGTGTGTGTGTGTGTGTGTGTGTGTGTGTGTGTGTGTGTGTGTGTGTGTGTGTGTGTGGTGTGGGTGGTGGGGGCTGTGGGTATGTGCATGCACTCATGTTTCTATTGTTCTCTTTTATCTCTCCCTCTCCCCCTCCTTCCCTGCTGAAGTCCAGTCTGTTGTCTGTCTTCTACCCCCCAGCTGTAGGGTTCTCCATTAAATATGAGAACAGATCACATGGCTTCTCCATCTCGTCATCATTCAGCCCGTAGCTTTCGATGGAGCTGTCCTCCATGGTGAGACAGAGCTCAAAGCCTTCTATATTTCTTACCATCTCTGACTGGAATAACTTATTGCCATGACAACTCAGCAAGAGCTGTGTGTTGACGTACCCCCTCCATCACCAGGGGGGAGGTCAGTGACCCGTCGGGCCGCACGCTCAGTGATGGCCAGCTGGAAAACATAGCGGGCTGGGGCCCGCAGGGGTCGGGCTGTGGTTTAGGGCCAGGGGCCACAAGCCTCGGTTCCCAGGGTTGGAGTCTTTCAGAACACCCACCAAGGGACACAGAGACCCTGACAGTATCCCACCAGTGGGTGCGTTATGCTGGGAAGGGAAGAGGCACTGGTAGGAGTTACTGCACTACCTGCTGTGTGTGACAACCTTATCTCTCCTGCCTCCATACTGCCACCAGAGATCCTGGATAGCAAAGAGTGTAGTGACTTCTTACCATGTCAATGAGCACCATGCAATGCGTTATGCCATTTAATCGAGTTGGAGCAAAGATTTTGTCCATGCAACTCCAGTATCACATGACTAAGCACTTTTTTATGCAAGGACGTTGTACGGTTCTAATCCAGGTCAGTTTTTCTGAGTATGCATGTGTGTGTGTGTGCATGTGTGTGCGTGTGTGTGTCTCTTCGTGCTGACCTTTCACCTCCACCCCTCAGATCTCCCACAGAGCCCAGTTGCCTGTCTGTGCTGACACAGGAGATTGTGGACCTCAAACACGGATCTTACTCAACTGACGATGTGAACGTTCATGGTGGAAGGCGCGTATCTTAACGTTACCTCAATAGAGGTCAGAAAGGTTTGTAGGGAAGATAGAGCAGGTAGAGCTTTAAAGCCCAGTCCTGGTCGCAGCGACCCAGGTTCGATTCCTGCCCGTGGTCCTTTACTGCATGTCCTTCCCTCTCTCTCCCATACCTTCCTGTCTATCCAACTCTATCATAAAGCATTACAAATGAAAAGGGCTAACCCATTTCACTTGAGTGAAATTATTCAAATAGGCTACAGCTAGCCTAGTGAAGTAAAATTAATACTACTAATCGAATTTGCCTATATGTTGAGTCGCTGCAACTTGTTGCTCCAGCAGGCGCTCCTCATCATCCTGTTGTCCTCATCACTTCACACACCAGGTCACTCCCACCTCGTGACAGACACAACAAAGCCTTTCCCTCAGTAGACTAGGAACTGATCCTATCCTAGAAACGATTTCCAAATGTCAGATTTTAAAACTTAAAATAATAACCAAACAGAGGGTCTTCACAGTCCCACTGCTGGGTGTGTCTTTATAAACCTCAACACCTCCTCCTTTAACTGCTGTCATCTCCTTATTTAATTATTCAGAAAGATCGAGGGCTAATTACAAACAGAAGGGATTATTTGTAAAGATTCAACCTAATGAGGAGATTGGTCGAGAGGCTGATCTGATGTCTGGGGGTTCGGAACCCTTACCTTATAGCAGTGGTCGTAGTGCCACGACATGTCATCCTCTTCTGACGCGTCATCCACCAGCACTTTGCTTCTGCTTTTCTTGAACATCGTCGTCCAGTCTCTTCTTTCTATTAAATGGTTGGGTAAACTTTATTTTGCGTAAAAATAAATAAAAAGCCTTGTCCGTTTATCCCCGTTGGCACTTCAGGTTTATAACAATGTTGTCAGAGGCTCTTCTTAGACCTGCAGAAAAGAAATGTCTTGCCATCAAAACATATGTTTCAAACATACGAGTCCGCGGGTCGACGCCTGGCACTCAGTTCCCAAGTAGTCTCGTTACCAAGTGTTATTGATGCCTTTGGTTCCTGCAGCACAGCCTCCTCGACAACCAGGGACTGTAACAGACCGCTCTTCCAACATCCCCTCCGCTCCTCCCACATCCCCTCCGCTCCTCCCACATCCCCTCCGCTCCTCCCACATCCCCTCCGCTCCTCCCACATTCCCTACGCTCCTTGGTTGCCATGGTAAAAATCAGAATCAGAATGAATTGTATTACATCTTATTGTACACACAAGAGTAAAATGCTTGGGCTTGGTTCCTCCCTCGAAAGCCACATAGCAGGAACAATACAATATAAAGTAAAAAAAAGATAAGCAAAAGTTTAAATATATAAAAAATAAGTAAAATAAGTAACACAATAATAAATAATAATAATAACATACAAAAGGGAGCAATAATAACAGAAACAAAAACAGTGGTAATAAGTGTGGTAAAGTGTGTGAAGTGTGAACGTAAAGTGTTCAAGTGGTAGAGGTACCAAGAGGAAGGGGTTTTGTGGTATCCACCATGAACTACCTCGTATCGTCATAGTAACCTCACGGCTGGCCCCTCTCACAGGAACAGGGGGCTTCCTGAAACCTCCACATTAACATATTTATACACCTAGCCAAATATAAACTTCAAATTACCTGAAATCGTTGGGCCCCCTTTGTGGTGATAATGCTGATTCCCCTTTAATATGTTTTCAGTGTTGCCCAGGGTCCGTAAAACCTTTGATCCACTGTGTTTTACTGCTTTTGTTTATTGTGTGGTATTTATTTACAATTTGTATCCATTGTTTGCAATTTAAGATTCTCTTTAATGAAGAGGAGATAAAACTTACTTCAGGGTGGAGCTTTGTTGAGAAGAGTGATGAAAACGTTTCTCTCACCCCAAAAAACTCAGACACACACACACACACACACACACACACACACACACACACACACACACACACACACACACACACACACACACACACACACACACACACACACACACACACACACACACACACACACTCACGTCCCCCCAAGCAGAACTTTGCTGTTATCAAATAATATGGTATTTTGGTTTCTTTAAATAGGTCTGCTTATGTAACACACCGCTAACTCACCTGATGACCGAACAGGCAGAATACACCTCAGCCAGCTGAAACCACGGCCCAAAGTTTACCTATTTAAAAATAGAAAAATCATATACAAAAACGTTCACATTTATTTTGTGCTCATCTTTTTTTTACTTGGTAAACATAATATTCTTCCCCTTATCTGTGTAGGAGAGTGTGTGAGCGTGATTGTGTTTGTGTGTGTGTGTGTGTGTGTGTGTGTGTGTGTGTGTGTGTGTGTGTGTGTGTGTGTGTGTGTGTGTGTGTGTGTGTGTGTGTGTGTGTGTGTGTGTGCGTGTGTGTGTGTGTGTGTGTGTGTGTGCGTGCGTGTGTGTGTGTGTGTGTGTGTGTGTGTGTGTGTGTGTGTGTGTGTGTGTGTGTGTGTGCGTGTGTGTGAGCGAGCGTGTCTGCGTGTCTGGGAATGCCAGCGTCCATGGAGAATTGAATAAGGAAGTATGTTTTCCCATATCACATGTTAATCATTGGTATTTTTGCTACCTTACAAAAAAACATTGTCATGTGATTGGCTGTGGGGATGCCTCTATAATTATTATAATATATTGTGAGGATATCCAAGCAGTGGTCCAGTGAAGCGGTGGAGAACCTTCAGGCGTGTTTTGACTGCACCGACTGGGATGTGTTCAGGTCTGCCACCAACTGTCTGAACGAGTACACAGAGGCTGTGACGTCATACATCAGCTTCTGTGAAGACTGTTGTATTCCATCACGCACCAGGGTGAGTTATAACAACGACAAACCCTGGTTCACAGCCAAACTCAGGAACCTACGGCTGCAGAAGGAGGGGGCGTTTAGGAGTGGGGATAGAGAAAGGTTTATAGAGTTAAAGTACGCGTTTAGCAAGGCGTTGCGTGAAGCTAAACGTCAGTACTCCGAGAAGCTCCAACATCAGTTCTCAGCCAAAGACTCTAGATCTGTTTGGAAGGGGCTCAAGCAGATCACCAACTACAAACCAACCCCCCCTCGCTACATCAACAACCTGCGCCTTGCAAATGAGCTAAATGTGTTCTACTGTCGCTTTGATAGGCAAAGGAACAGGCCTGACACCATCCCCCACGACACCTTCTCCCAGCCTCATCCCACTGACTCCCCCACCACCAGCTCTACAGGACCCCCACACATTCAATCCTCTGTGTCCCCCACCTCCCCCACCACAGTGACGTCTCTCTGCCTGCAGGAGTGGGACGTCCACAGGCTCTTTAAGAGTCAGAACCCCCGCAAAGCAGCCGGCCCAGACTCTGTCTCTCCATCCACCCTGAAGCACTGCGCCGACCAGCTGTCTCCAGTGTTCACGGACATCTTCAACTCCTCGCTGGAGACCTGTCACGTGCCAGCCTGCTTCAAAGCCTCCACCATCATCCCCGTCCCCAAAAAACCAAGGACCACAGGACTCAATGACTACAGACCCGTCGCCCTGACCTCTGTGGTCATGAAGTCATTTGAGCGCCTTGTGCTGCCCCACCTGAAAGCCATAACCGTCCCACTCCTGGACCCCCTGCAGTTCGCCTACAGAGCCAACAGGTCTGTAGACGATGCAGTAAACATGGCTCTGCACTACACCCTCCAGCATCTGGACTCCCCAGGAACATATGCCAGAATCCTGTTTGTGGACTTCAGCTCTGCCTTTAATACGATCCTCCCAGCTCTGCTTCAGGTCAGGCTCTCCCAGCTCCACGTGCCCGATTCCACCTGCAGGTGGATCACAGACTTCCTGTCTGACAGGAAGCAGCGTGTGAAGCTGGGGAAACATTTATCGGAATCCCAGACCATCAGCACCGGATCCCCCCAAGGCTGTGTTCTTTCCCCTCTGCTCTTCTCACTGTACACAAACAGCTGCACCTCCAGTCACCAGTCTGTCAAGCTCCTGAAGTTCGCGGACGACACCACGCTCATTGGGCTCATCTCTGGCGGGGATGAGTCCGCCTACAGGTGGGAGATTGACCATCTGGTGACCTGGTGCAGCCAGAACAACCTGGAGCTTAACCCTTTAAAAACAGTGGAGATTATTGTGGATTACAGGAAGAACCCAGCCCCATCCACCCCCATCATCCTGTGTGGCTCCCCAGTCGACTCTGTGGAGTCCTGCCGCTTCCTGGGTACCATCATCACCCAGGACCTAAAATGGGAGCTCAACATCAGGTCCCTCACCAAAAAAGGCCAACAGAGGATGTTCTTCCTGCGCCAGCTGAAGAAATTCAACCTGCCAAAGACTATGATGGTGCACTTCTACACTGCAATCATTGAGTCCATCCTCACCTCATCCATCACTGTCTGGTACACTGCTGCTACGGCTAAGGACAAGAGCAGACTGCAGCGTATCATACGCTCTGCGGAGAAGGTGATTGGCTGCAACCTTCCAACCCTCCAGGACCTGCACAGCTCCAGGACTCTGAGGCGGGCACGCAAGATTATGGCCGACCCCTCCCATCCTGGTCACAGTTTATTTGGAACTCTCCCCTCTGGCAGGAGGCTGCGGTCCATCAGGACCAAAACCTCCCGCCACTTGAACAGTTTCTTCCCCTCTTCAGTTGGGTTCCTTAACAAGTCCCAGGACCACCACCCCCACTGACTGACACTGACTCTGGCACTCATACCCATCACCAATATGTAAATTCTTATATTATTGTATCTTTTTTTTTTTTTTTTTTTTTTTTTTTATTATTATTATTATTATTATTATTATTATTTTTTTATTCTATTTGGTTCTATTTGATCCTTTTTTTTAATTGATTGCTTATGTTCCTGCTTGTTTATATGGTGTTATATATATATATATATATCTCTTCTTCATTGTTCATTGTTATTGTCTTAATGTATGCACCTTGATCACCAAGCCAAATTCCTGGTTGGTGTAAAATCCTTCTTGGCAATTAAATCCTTTCTGATTCTGATTCTGATAACCAGGCCGGTCACTGAACTTTGGCACATGTTCGTTGGCCACAGCTGGCATGGTTTTATAGTCGGCAGCTCTTTGAAGGGGTCCTTATGACACGACCCCTCAGGAGACAGGAGACCAGACATGTCAAACACATTGACAGTCAAGTGACTTAAATAATTGTCCTTATAAGTCAGCCCACAACTCCACAGAAATCATTAGTCCATCCATTATAACTTTTAACATGAACACTTTGGTGAATCATCTATTCAGAAGGATACGGTTTTTCCCATTCCTAAACTAACCTTCTCATCCCGAAATGACCCAGTAGGCCTATCGGGCATAGCCCCTCCCCCCAATCCAAAGATTTCGTAATGCATTTAAACATATGAGAAAGTAAACATTTGACACGCCACTAGAAAGATTAGATTCGCAACTTTGGATCTATCATAACCATTATTAGCAAAACGACAATTCAAACCCCTAACTAAATGTGAAGCATGGAACAACAAGAGTTGTTTATTTCATAAATGTGCACATGAACATCAATAGCAATCTTTTTCACGTAATTTGCTGTACACAAACTAGGCTACCATATGAGAGCTGAGACTCCACTAATTCCAACATTCCAAATCCTATCACTCTGCAACTTAAACTCTACTGAACTAGGGTAAAAAAAAACATGAATAAACGTCCCTTTTTATGTAGTTACAGCCAAAGTCTTACCTTTGCCGTTCTTATCATCAAAGTTGTGTGCTATAAACGGGTAAACTAGTGTCTGGTCACCATTTTGCAACAAAACAAGGTGTTTACAAATCCATTTTTAGTAGGAGGGTCTCAGAGGAAATTGGTAAATTGCCTTATGTCAGAACACATGTTCTTCATTGCTATCTGGTGGCCGTAATGGTGCAATTATGATTGGCTTGGTGTCATTTAATTATATTCGCCCAGACCTTTCAATTAGAAAGGTTAAAATGTCAAAATTGCACAATAGGTTCCCAAGATATCCACGTGTTTGTGTCTCATCAATTTTAGATTGTCAATTTTGCATGGCATTCGATTTACTTTTTTATATTGGGTTTTTGCCTAAACCTACCTCTACTAAAACCTCTCAATCTTTGCTCTACTTCACTTTATTTACATCAAATATTGACCCAGGTACTCATCATGTTGTGCTATGAACCTATAGTAGGCTACTAAAGGGCTACCAACTGATAATGCACTATGTGGTATTCACTCTAAAACATGACATTTATTTCCAGCAGATATAAAATCTTCCAATTATTGTGATCTTTAATCACTCTAAGCAAGGAGCATCAACATTGATTATTTTCTCTTGCACTACAATCTCACAGGTGTTATCTTTCTTTTGGTACACATTATATACTTGCAGTTGTGGAGATATACTGTATTTACTTTAGGTGTGTTATTTTCAGAGGAAAACTCATGTTGAAGATGTTAAAAAGGTTTGTTAAAAATACATTTTGCTAAGTGATTTGTATAAGGGATGTGCAAATATGTAATTAGTGCAGAAGAGAGCTGTGATTGAGCCATGCAGACGGCCTTGTGAAGCTCCTCTCAGCTCAGGATCACAGCCTGTCGTGCGAGTCAATAGCCTCTGGAGCAGATTAAGGGTCATTAGATATACCGTGGGGCCAACTCTTAAAGCTTTACTCTAACCCTTACCCTTTGTGTCACGTATGAGGGAATTAAACAAGAATATAATTAAATAACTAAATAACTAGAAAAAGGAAAATAATATGTGCTGATAGTATGTAATATATATATTTTTCGTTTAGTTATTAATGTTTGTAGTTCAGATGGGGGTGACTGGGAAGACATTTATATACAGCCTCAATATAAATGTATTCAAATCCTTGACCCTTGATACTTTCAGAAGCAATTCATGATTTTCTCCTTCTGTCTGTCTGTCTGCCCCCCCCCCCCTCTCTCTCTCTCTCTCTCTCTCTCTCTCTCTCTCTCTCTCTCTCTATATATATATATATATATATATATATATATATGTATCACCTTCCCTCCCTCTCTCTTACAAGGTTGCCTAACAACAGCACTGTTTGTATGTCGTTTTCGAAGGTGAACTGTTGTGTCGTCCACAGAGCACTCTGATGAAACTGGACGCCCAGGTGGTGGTGGGGGGGAGCTTGAGGGCTGCGAGAGGGAATTTGACACTAAAGGTCTTTACTAAGGAAGGTCAAAGGTCAACGATAACCAAGAGAGGGAGACGGGGGAGTGAGGGGAATGTAGGAAGACAGAACCCGAAAGATTAGGTGTTAGGAGCAGAAGACCATCAAAGTGTCTTCCTGTGGGTGGTAGTGGTACTCTACGTGTGTGTGTGTTTGTCTGTTTGTGGGGGAGGGGGGGAGGATGGGGAGGATGGGAAGTGGTCTTTACACTTTGCACGGCAAGGTTGTTTAAACATGGGCCCAGCAGTGATACAGCATGTGTTTGGTCGTTTGTGAGGACTGAGCAGCAGAGGCAGAGGAAAATACGTGCCCTCCCTCCATGTCGGCAGGACCGCAGAGGAAATGAAGGTCTTTTAAACTTTCCACTAGCGTCTCTTCCCCCCAGGACACCTCCAATCTTTGGAAGGATTATTTCTTCATAATTTACCTGTTAAAACGCAGTCGAATTGAATTTGGGCAGGGGACTGTTTGGATGGGTGTTTGTGTTGGTTGGTATGTGTGTATGTGTGTGTGTGTGTGTGTGTGTCTATGTGTGCGGGTGTGCATGCAGGCGTGTGTTATTGCCAAGTTGTAGCAGGTTTAAAAAAAAAGAGCAAGGGAGAGTTTTTAAAGAGACGGTGGCGGAAAAATTTAAAACAAGGCTAAGCCGTTCTAAGAATGTGCTGCTTCACTGCACATGCATGTGCGTGCGTTTGTTCAACAGAGAGGGACATTTTTTCAAAAACTATTTTGGCCATGTCCATCCATTGCTCTCTCCATGTGTGGTTCCACATGGATTGAAGGGCAAGAAATCTTTGCTAAACCAGAGAGCTGGCAACTGGGTTTATGAAAAAGGTTTGTACAATAATCCACTTAAATCAAGAAACGCTTAACATTCCACAAACAAAATCGAATGCACACTGCCCAACATTGGGTACATTTTATCTCATAGAATATGAGCAAATTTCCCTCACTTATCTAACTTTGATTGCAAAGAAATCTCTCTTCATGACTTCCTTCATAAGACTGTAAGGAGAGCATGCTGTGCAGAAGGCACTCAACTCAAAGCACAATGGACTTCTGTGTGTTTGTGTGTGTGTCTGTGTGTGTGTGTGTGTGTGTGTGTGTGTGTGTGTGTGTGTGTGTGTGTGTGTGTGTGTGTGTTTGTGTGTGTGCGTGTGTGTGTGTGTGTGTTTGTGTGTGTGTGTGGATGTGTGTGTGTGCCTGTGTCCGTGTATGCATATCTGTGTGTGTGTGTGTGTGTGTGTGTGTGTGTGTGTGTGTGTGTCCGTGTGTGCGTTTGTGTTTGTGTGTGTGTGTGTGTGTGTGTGTGTGTGTGTATGTGGATGCGTGTGCGTGCCTGTGTCCGTGAGTGCATATGTGTGTGTGGATGTGTGTGTGTGTCTGTGTTTGCGTTTGTGTTTGTGTGTTTGTATGGGTGTGTGTGTGTGTGTGTGTGTGTGTGTGTGTGTGTGTGTGTGTGTGTGTGTGTGTGTGTGTGTGTGTGTGTGTGTGTGTGTGTGTTTGTGTGTGTGAGTGCGTGCGTGTGTGTGTGTCCGTGCGTGTGTATGAGTGTGTCTGTGTGTCTGGGAGTCTGTTTGTCTATGTCCAGGAAGATTGCATACATAAAATGTCTAAATCTTTACAATAATGAATGAATTCATTTAATGAATGAAACAATTCAATAATTAAATAAATAGTGCATGTGATATATATATATAGTCTATATTTATAGTGTAAACTCTGAATGCACCATCACATCACAGCTGCCCATCTCTGCAGTGGATTTTAGATGGGTTGCTCATGTGACTAGGTCAAAGCTCTGGGGTTTAGCCATTGAGCAACAGGAGGTCACATCAATGAAAGCCACAGTACAGAAGCGGGCCAATCACACACAAGTGTAACGGTAAGTGTGATGGTATAGCTGCCGTATTTATAGGTAAGCACATTGTTATAATTATTGATTCATCTGAGGTTAAGTTTTTCTAAAAAGTGTAATATAACTTGTTGAGATAGGATAATACGTAATATGATATGGTAGTATTTAAGATGGGATATTTATCAGGGATTTAAATAAGACAAAATGATAGAATATTATAACATAGAATATAATTTTATAAATGGACTCATAGAAAATGCTGAAACCATCATTTGTTCATCTGAAATAAACAGACAATCTCTGCTGACATCTAGTGTATGAGCATATAATAATCTCCAGCTTTTGTTTAATAATGTCATCATTCAATATACTACCACTCAAGAAAACACAAAAAAGTGTGTTGATAACATTTATTCTTAAGTATTATGATATAAAATATTGAACAGTATACAATCAAAGATGCTTTGTAGTGCATTCAGTAAATGTTAGTGAGTAAAGACAGCCAGAATGCATTTTGAAAAAGGACGATGAGGAAACTGTCGTATCTACATACATTGTTTAACTCAAGGTATTTATAACTCTATTTATATTTGAGGTTTAATACCGATAATATTGATCCTACACCCAAATATAAATAAGTTATTTCTAGACTATAACCTGCATGTTTCCACTTAACTGTAACAGTTTTTTTTTTGTCATAATATATGGACAAATAGGATTTAACTAAATATGTAAAGATTTGCTTTCCAAAACCACCCTCATAAATATTCATGAATTACATTTCATGTTGGTGATACATTCACTCACTGGCAAGAAACATGAAGTAGGTTACACATCGTCACAATGCACAAAACTAATTATGAGTGATTGTTGAGCTACTGTTATGGACCTTGGTCATCCGTGCCTAGATACACTGCTCTGCCTCTCATTATCCTCTGATCTAAAGACAGCGTCACTGTGGAGTGGTCAAAGTGGAGTGGCAGTAGGTAGACCCACGCTGTTGTTCTGTTCAGGTCCCAGGGTGGCTGGCCTGGTCTCTGAGACAACACACTGCAGTGCCACCGCACGTCAATCAAGTGAGACCGCTCTAAGTCCAGTTGGCCTTTCGATATAAAAAGGCTGGCTGGACATCCATGATTTTAAGCCCTAATCCTCTACTAATCACTTTCAGCTTGCTTATCACCGTCATGCATAGCTTCCAAACACGTGTAATTCTCAAACGTGCAAAAGTATGTTCATAATAAATTCATAACAACTAACATAGAATATGGTTGCCTCCGTAGGAGACTGGGAGACTTTAATTTAACAGATATTAAATTAAGAACGTATCTTAACCTTCTACTCAAATGGTCAATCCCAGAATGAAGTACAGAAGGAAATCCCCACCAGTTGAATACAACGACCAAAATAAAAAAACTGTAGACTAAAAAAATGAAGCTAAAATGAAGGTAATTACTAAAAAGAATTTCTTGAACTTGTGAATTAAATCATGTTTTGGAGCTGCTGCACAGGGATGCATCTCTTTAGGAGCTTTGTCTTCTAACAAGATAACAAACATTAGAAATGTAAAGTGCTGCCCTACGGACCTTTGCGTGGTTGTAACTTGTACCCATTAAAGTGCATCGAAGCAGAAAGGATAACTTCCTTGTGCATGAAAATACGAGGCAGTTCAAAAGAAAGCAGGACATTCATAGTTTTGGGCTTTGCACCCACACACACAGACACACAAACACACGCACAAAAAAAACCACACATAAACACACACACACACACACACACACACGCACACACACAGACACAGACACTCAAACACAAACAAACAGACTGAATCCCCACCTGAATCACAACCAAATAAGTATTAATTATTATAATTGACATCACACTAATGGGGAGTTTGTGTGTGCATTTTGTAAATGCACGGCCGTCCTCCCAGCTCCTTTGAAGAGGTGATTTGCCGGCCTGTAGTGCAGAGTGAGCTGGCAGCTGCTGTATCCGGACATGCTGATGCCCATCAGGCCCAGTGCGACGGCCACAAACGGCATCCTGGGAGCCCCTCTGTGCTGCAGTCTGGTCTGGTTGGCCTGGGTCTGCAGGATGAGAGAGCAAGGGTCATCCCCGTCACCGAAACCACCGCGGAAACCACCACGGCTGGTCACCGGCAATAAAGCCTCCCTTAAATTCCTCCTGGCTCTGGGAGCGGAGTCAACAAAGAGATGAGCCTGCTCAAAGACCCTCTTCAGTCCAGCCAGGGTCTTAGCGTAGGGGAAGAGCCGTGCTAGGATTTCCATTTTTTTAACTTTAGTTTTTTCTCCAAAAGAATAAATTGAATGCGAGCAGCTACTGCCTTTTAGTACTTTAGGGTTTCCGTGGCAACCGGCATCTCAGAATTGATGGCCAAATCAAAAAACCTGAAGTCCTGAAGTTCTGAATAGTCAGAGGGAATGTCTTTTCCATTGGTTATTGGCATTCTTGCATCTAAGAGACTGTGTTTTGAGCCTAGCGTGGACACTGCTGACTGAACAACACTCATCAGTGGTCTAACTCTATAATCTTTTTAACCCTTTTCTCTTTATACTCAACGGCCTCTACCCTTATCTAATGTTCTCTGGAATGAGGTGACTCGTAATCAGGATGGACACATGCCTTCTTAGGGACAAATAAACATGGGCTGCCAAATACAGCCACAGTCTCCCAGAATACACTCTGAGTTTATGAACCAAGTATCTCCATCCACTGTAATGGACGTCCAAAAAAAAAGGGGGCATTTCACCTGAGCCTGGAGGAGCTTGGGAACCTCTGACCGATCCATTCAAAGGCAGACTGCTAATCCCAGAGGCTCATCCTGTCCTGAAACATAATGACGTCTGTCTGGCCATCGCTCACAGTCCATTTAGAATCATTTCATGTGCCATGGAAAATATAAAGTCAACATCAACATTGAAGTGAAATTAGCACACCTGACCTCTCTTCTGCAGCTGCCCATTCAAATGAGCCATAGCCAATGCTTATGTCTACTTCAAAAACAGACAGTTTTGTTTAAATGATCAACCATTGGTTGTTATTGCCATGTAGTATGTATTCTCAGCAATATTTAACAAAACGATATATATTTATACAAAAGTGTAAATATATGCAACCAAACAGACAACTTTATACATTTTATGCATATATATATATTTTTTATATACTTTATATGTTATATTTTGACGGATGCATGCATTTAAAGAATTGAGTGATCAGTGGACATCATAGCTAAAAAGCACTTTGAATCTGCAAGAACGGTGTCATGATGTGTGTGGTCTGGGTCCGTTTAAAGCATCTCACCCACCTGGAGATATCTAAGGTAGCCAGGGGTCAGTCGAGGGATCAGGTAAAACATGTTGTTTGTTGTCCCTACTGGTTGAGATTTGAATCCACAAGAAAAAACAAAAGGCCTTCAATTCTTCCCAGTGGTGTTGTTTGCTAGGCAGGCTGAGTTGCTTAGTGTGCCCACCCCTCTGTGTCTCTCTGAATCTCTCTCATGGATTGGGACTGGGTCCTCTTCTGTGAAGGGAGAATGGCAGACAGGGGCGTGTCCTAGGACACAGGGGAGGGTGTGCGTGACTATGCACATGTGTGTGTGCTTGTGTGTGCATGTGTGTGCGTGTGTGTTTGTGTGTGCGTGCGTGAAGTCATTTGTGACATGGGGGATTAGCAGGCCCCTGGCACGGGGCACGGGAGCTGTTGCTGGGTTAATGCTCTTGTTATCGTCTTGCAGTCACCTACACAAACATTAAACAATATAGTGCATCAAAGGCAACATAGGAAGCCATACTGGAATGACAGTTATTATCTGCTCTCAGGTCAACAAGATTTCATTAGGTAGGCCTGATTGCAAAATATTGTTAAATAGTTTTTGGGTAAAAATCCAGTTCTGTAATTTTTCACACTAACCATCTTGAAGTGTCTTTATTAATACTATTTTCCTGATAAAAAAAACCCCTGTTGAATTTAAAGATAAATTCGAATTAAATGAAAAAATGATGGCAATGCAAATCATTCTGCGAAATGATTTGCATTGCCATCATTTTTTCATTTTTTTATTTAACCAAGTTGAACAGAAAAACGTCCCTCTGTGAAGAGGTTTAAAGCCATGGTTGATGTGCAGACAGTCCTGGTTTCTTCAGCAGGGTCTTACCGGACAACCCGGTATCACGGTAACCGAGGGATTGACCTACTAATCAAATTAATGTTTTGGACAACAGTGAGTAAAACATTGTCGTTGCTGCAATATTTTCTTGTATTTATGTTTTTTTATAGAAACCTACCAATATCCCGAGCTCGTTGTATGTGCACACCTTTTTGTATATGTTATGCAATATAAAATCGACAATATGTAGCCTACTCCACCATTTGGCATTGAATTATGTACTTTGCCAATGAATATATGCTTAACATAGGCAGACATTCAGTTCAGAAAATGTCTAGGTTGTTCACATTTCTTTTGTGTTTAGGATAGGAATGTGTGAATTGTGTGAAACTTGATGATGGGTATGGGGGAGTCAAGGAGCAGACAAACCAGCCTAGCTGATCTGGTCAGGCCGTACAACATGAAGCATTTTCATGTGACCCTGTTTCAAGTGGCCAATCCATCACTTTCATCAATGATCTTCCGGTGGTTCATCTTGGTCAGGATCGCTAGTCCTAAGGAGAAAATGATCCATCTCAACGTAAAACGTCTCATACTGCGTATTCGCACCTGCTCATATGTGAGCCTATAGTGGATGCACGTCTTTTAAGTAAGTATTTAGATCCGTTGTAGCAACTCTATTTTAATGGAAAGTTAATTATCAAAGTGTGAAACTAATGTTGGTTCAACATATAACCAATTTGTGTCGCAATGGTCTAAAGTAAACCAAACTTAATAAAACAAAATAACAGGCTTTCGTTTGGATACCTCTCTGCATACGTCACTCACGTGTGTCGGCGACATTGTAGGACCCTAACAAACACCGAACTACAACGCGCGCGAATGTTTACATCAATAATAAATCACGAATTTGCCAACTTTTGCGTCAAAAAATAAAATGCGGAGTAAAACGGTGCAATTGTAAAGCCTATTTCGATGGAAGGATTGTATGTGCTTGTTCCCGTTAGAGGTAGTCAGTGAACCGAGCTGGTAACTATAGCTGCTAGCTAGTAGCAACACTTTGTAGTTTGTGATCAGTTTCGTTTCTTTACCGAGTTGTCTTAAGTGAAACCTTCTCATCGTTACGCACTAGTCTCTGTTCGTGCTGCTCCACAAACTATAGCCTACATTCTGGTATGGGCCGACTCCACCTAACCTCAGTGGCTGGCTATTGATTACTCCTTCGTACCCAGGAGGTAATAAAACCAATATCTGCCTCTATGTTAAGAACGCTATCCTCCCAATGTGCATGTTTAACAGAGACACTCTCTAATATCCCTCATTTCAAAATGTTCAAGGGCAGAAAAGCGTGACATTAGTGGTCATATCCCTATGTTTTCTTTTTCGTTTTCCAATACCAGAGTGACTGTGGCTCATCTCACAACAGTCCCTGGTTTTAAGATAGATTAAACGATTCGTTTGAGCCAATATACGATGGCATTAACGGCAAGTAATCTTGCTGAACCTTTGCAATGGCATCCTCATGTTTTCGAAACCACTGCAGTCATAATGTACTTGGGGGGGGGGGGGGGCTTTCGTGTCTGCCACCTGCTCCAAGTCAAAGGGAGCAATGTTTTGATGTGATGTGTTTATGCACTTCTTAATAATAATGGAATAGTGTGCCTTATTTTGTACCCCTTTTGAGTTGTTCTACCAACCGCCCCTTTTCTTCCTTTTGTTTCAGCCACAATGAAAAGAAGGGGTGAGCCCCCCGCCATGGCCCCTCTGAGCCCCAAGAAACCAAGACACGATGGCAGCTCAGATGATGAGTCGCCCATATTATCAAACAGTCATGGTACAGATCCACTATCAGCAGACACCTTCAGCAGGACACGGTCAAAGAGCACCTGTTGTTGCAGTAAAGCCTAATTTATGGTGGCCGTGCGTTTAAATTCAAAGTTCCCATGCTTGAACGTGAATTTACATTTAGCAGCCATGGGTAGGTTCCATACCAAGGTCACGTTGGCACTTGTCTTCCCTATTGAGTGGCTACGCCATCATGCAAAAATAAATGAAGAAGTTGAATTGCAAATAATGTCAGGAGCCACCTTTGCTTTTTAGCGGTTTGTGCCCTGCCGCAAAGTGATCCAAAATGAACTACAGGGTGATGGGATAGGGTGTCCTTTGTGCAAACTAAACAAACAACTAAATTGTCCTTAAGTTTACAGAATGTTACTGGTCAAACGATTATCGTCGCCTTCTGGTTCAAACACTAATATATGTAGTTAAGAACTGAGGGCTATTCGACCCCAAGGATGTTTTTCAGTCCCAGTCCACTTATAGTTTCTTACAGTTACTATAATTATGCATTTAGAAAGACAAGTATAAAAGGACAATTTAAACTATTCTAGATTACACAGTTTTTCAATATAGTAAAGTACTGATTGTTCCTCAAACTTAAGTTAAAAAATGAAATTACTTGAATTAGCTGAATAGTTATTTTAAGAGATGATGGTTGTTGAATAATGCTGGTGTGTGAATAAAATATAAAGCAATGCAAATGTAAAAGTAATTGGTGAAGGGCCGGCACACCTGTAGGCTGTGGTGGTCGATAAATGGCTTTCAGGATCCTCTGATTATCTAGAAGCATGCCCTTTAAAGTCCTTAAAAATATGTGCAGCTTGCCCATGTAGGGCCCAGGCGGCAGCTCTACCAAAGCTGGAACCAAAGCTCTGCCATTGTCAAGGGGACCAGGGAAGCATGATAGGTCTGCAGAATGACTAAGGAAATAGCGGCAAACACCACACTTCACACATTCCAATAGAAGTTGGGTGGTGTAGTTCATAAATCAGTCACCCATTTACCATTTTTGTTTTTGTGAAATAACTTCCCATAATGTGGGGATTGGTAATCCTGGTGCGACCCTGTAAACCAGTCACGTAGCGTAGCAACGTGATACTAAGAAGCAATTACAGCATCAACCAAACTTGCCAAACCGACACAATTTGACACCAATGAACAAATATTTGTGCCATTGATGGCTTGCAACTGGCAACTGCTTGAAAATTATCTGCTGCATTGCATGCAGCAGACGTGAAGCCATGGGTGTAGAAACCGGACGCTTATGCTAACACTAAGCAGGAGTTGGAAGGACTTTAGGCACTGTATTTCACCTGGAGAGGGGCACGAGAATGATAAAGCTGTATGTTACATTTTCCCCTTTAAAGTAAGTGAGTGGATAACCAGTGGACAACTACGATTCTATCAGCTGGAGGTTCAGCAATGGTCCAGGAAGTTTTGTTTAAATATCTGTTAGAGAATAATGATAGTGCACTGGTACAGACAGTTATGCTTTCGTTGTATCTTGTTTATGGAATAATTAATCACTTATATAGTATAGCAGCAGCCAAATAGTTAATCATTAGAAATTCCTCTTATTTATCTGTCAAAAAAGTCAAACTTTTGAGCACAATGCTCAAAGGAAATAAAGTGCTAGGAACCATCAATGAAATAATCACGGCCATTGCACACGGTACATGTGGCGACTCTTGACATGACATTAACCTCTGACATTTAATAGCTCTGATGGTAGAGTGCAACTTCACATCCATAAATGCCATGGCTGTTCATAGACTGCCTTTCGCACAAATTGCATATGAAAGATGCAGTGGTCCCTGATTTGTGTGTTTTTTTTTTCTCCCGCCCAGACTCCAGTCAGAGTGACTCCCACAGTGACCAGGATGAGCCCCGAGCAGGATTCTCCATGTCGGCCCCACAGCCTGATGCCGCCTCCGAGACAGGCCCTGACACAGAGGGGGGCTCCAAGTTCGCCATGTACAACACGGTCTCACAGAAGCTCATGGTAATGCACTTGGAGCTCTACCTCTAGTTTGAGTTGACAGCCTTGTTTATGACTGGGTTCGACATTGCATCTATGCTTTAGATCGGTGATCACATCACTGAACTTCTAGTTATATTTCATCACTTCATTCTAAAGAGCGAATGTCTGTTAAGTGTTTGCCTTCTCGGCCTGCAGGCTAAGATGGGCTTCCGTGAAGGCGAAGGCCTGGGGAAGTTCGGCCAGGGGCGGAAGGAGATCATCGAGGCATCAACCCAGCGCGGGAGGAGAGGACTGGGGCTCACGCTGCAGGGCTTCCAGGGGGTTCTGAACATCGACTGGCAGGATGAGCCTGAGGTAGGAGAACCACAGGACGCACAGATGACCACTGACATGGAGTTCTCTTAAAGGGGTGATATCATGCTTCTACGACGTTTCCCTTTGCTTTAGACTGTTATATGACGTATGTAAACAAGTTTTACGTCTGCTAAACTAGTAAAATCGAAGTCTGAGCCAGGAGAAGGGGGGGTATCCGTGCCCACCGAGAACGCCCCTCAATAAGTGTGCGAAACAGCTTGTTTGTGCTTAAACTTCACTCCCGTAACAGTGTGATGTCAGACTGTGCAGTGGGCGGGGCTGTAGTGCAGAAGTCGCACCTGCCGGCCACTCGCAATGTTTACGGCCAATTGCAACAGAGTGGGTGTGTTGACCGATCACAGCAGACTGGGCTACTCGGGAGTGGGGAGTCAAAGCAACATGATACAAAACAATATTTGTGAAAGACGCAGATTTTTTTTTTTGCGGAAATGAACAGTGCTAATAATAATAATTGCTTCTTTTATTTATAGTTTCCATTATCTTCATAGTATTATTGCATTATCTCAGGTTCTATATCAGATTTTGTGGTTAAAGGTGGGCATCCGTGGCATACTGGTTAAGGAGGGTGGCCAGATCGAATCCTGACCGGTAGGCAAAATATGTGGACGGGGGGAGTAGTTGGGCAGCACTCTCCTACGTCCTCTTCCACGGATGAAACCCCCACCTGCTCCCCGGGCGCTGCACTCCACTGCTCCAAGATTTCCGGTGTGTTCCCATGTGTGTGGACCTCAGTGTGTGTATGTGTTCACCGGCTACCCGGATGGGTCAAAAGCAGAGGAAGAACTTCCCCCTAAAGCAGGGGTTCTCAAAGTTTTGACAATTGAGGGCCAATTTAGGAACCCAAAATTTGACTGAGGGCTGCCAAAGGAAAAAAAAAATTGCCGGGAAACGCCGTCAGCATCCCAGTGGTAAAAAAAAACATTGTACCGTGGACCTCCGGGTGTGAGGTCAAGTGAGGTCTAAATCACGAAACTGAGGTTCAGCCTTTCAAAGTAATGTACAGTCGGATTAAAACTAACAAATGTAAAAGGATTTAATTGAAAGCTAGAGAAAGTCGACTTTTCTCTTTATATTTATTTATATTGTTGAAATTAATATTGATATAATAATAAAAATAAAGAAGTATTTTTTTTTTTATATATATATATTTTTTTATAACTTACATAATTATGTATGTCATTGCGGGCCACCAGGAATGATTCCGCGGGCCGCCATTGGCCCGCGGGCCGCTCTTTGAGAACCAATGCCCTAAAGGGACAAATAATGGATAATAAAGGATAACTAAAATGTATGTGTGTGTTTGTGTTAATAGCCCAGTGCTGTGGAGAAGGTGGAGTGGTTCCCAGAGTCCACAGCTACAATCCCAGATGCGGATGAGCTGAAGCATTGGATGTCACTCGGACCGGTAAGTTACAGTCACCACTGTTCTTATGTTTAAGCATCTATAGGACTAATTAGGTGAGTGCTGCATGCAGTGCTCAACTATTGTTCTTCATAAGTTTTATTCTTTCTTTCCTCTTTATTATTCTCTACAAACTTTGGGACCTATCTACTTTCTCAATTCTTCACCTAGAGACCCCATTCTAATTTTCAAATGTTCAGAATAGCTTGGAATTGCGCGCTTCTTTTCAGATTTTTTAAATATTTTATACTTTTAAAGTTCTTCTACTTTTAAAATACTATATATTTTTTAACATGGGAGTCAATGGGAGGCCTCTGGTACTAAAATGTTTAAGACGTAATTAAATCAATTTTCAACCGTTTTGTCTTCGTTCAAACCATTGAACACATCTACACACTTGTATCTTCAATAATATCCAAACGGAATTTCGATATCATTTAAACTTTCTTCAGAATCACAGTTTTAATTTCAAACAGTCATATTCTACAGTTGGTCCCATTTAAGCCGTCTGCCCATTCTGACACTTAAATTATATAAGACATCGCAACTCTGTGAATTTCAACCGTTTACCTTCCTTCAAACCAGTTAACAAATCTACACACTTGTATCTTCAATAATATCCAAACGGAATTTCGATATCCTTTATACTTTATTCAGAATCACAGTTTCAGTTTCATGCCGGCTTCGTTTTCAGTTGGTCTCATTGATTTACGTCGACGATGGAGCGTGAGGACGTTCAGCAGTGTTGCCAGATTGGGCGTTTTTTCCCACCAGATTGGGCTATTTTGGAGGACGTTCAGGCAGTGTTGCCAGATTGGGTGTTTTTTCCCGCCAGATTGGGCTACTTTTCAAGTAGGTCTATCTGCAGCCGGAGCCACTTGCCAAACACGGCCATTGCTTTGCCAAACACGCCCATTGCTCTGCCAAACACGCCCATTGCTCTGCCAGACACGCCCGTTGCTCTGCCAAACAGGTCAAGTCTATTTTCGGAAATGTAGGGGGATATATGAGTGGCCCCACGTCGAATGGCATGACCCAAGATACGTCAGACAGAGAAAGCGCGCAAATTCGAGCAAAATATGTTTGACAGTGGAGGGATTTACATGGTTGCTTGGGTTATAGACTTCAAGACCCCCCCCCCCCCTCTTTCTCTAAGTTTGGCGCCGAACAACTCGGCCCATACCAAGTGTGACGGGATATTGTTGGTCAATGAAATGATTGAATAAATGTTCAACATGCATGCATGTAGCCTACTACTTTGACTTTCTAATGTTCTGGCGAAATTATCCTCAGGTTAAGTGTAAATATTAAGCATATATAAAGCACATACGTGCCTTTTTTTTCATAAATATCCTTAATACATAAAACGGTGCAGTAACAATTAAATGACGTCTTCCAAGTAGCTCTAAGCACTGCTTATTAATATTAGACCAAACAATACTCGTAATGGTAGGTAAAACAATACTTTATTAAAGCATGCAATTGTGTTGTTGAACAAAATAAAAATAAAACGTATGAAGTGCTTGCATGATATTGAAGCCTACAGCGATCATTAGTTAACGTGTGTGGCGGACGGTACCACCTTGTCATTTGTTTACCCAGGTGCCATAGCAACACCATTGCTACCTCTCATTGGCTGAATCTTTGAGAACCTTGAAGACTCAATCAATAAGGTCGCGGGAGACGAAGCTCTGTTCGTTTGTATATTTTATTTACGTGACCATATTTTTGTTTTTTATGTTAAAAAAAAAGAATCAAAGAACCAGTTCTCTTGTTTTGGGGAACCAGTTCTTGTCGTTCAACTTCGGGATTCGTTCGTTGTGAACGAATCGGTCAAGACCGACTCATCCCTAATGGCCACCATAGAACGAGCAATGGGCGTGTTTGGCAATGGGCGTGTTTCGCAGAGCAATGGGCGTGTCTGGCAGAGCAATGGGCGTGTTTGGCAAGTGGCTCCGGCTGCAGATAGACCCTGCTCCTACTTTTGGAGGACGTTCAGGCAGTGTTGCCAGATTGGGCGGTTTTTCCCGCTCTATTGGGCTATTTTTAATCACGCACCGGCTCGCTATTCTCTTAAGGACACACACACTCACACATACTCACACACTCACACACGCACACGCGCGCACACACACACGCACACCAGCAGTGCATGGCATACATTTGACCTTTCAGATTCTTCAGTTCAATTCATTTTTCATTTTAAGCAATGCCTTGTGCTTTTCATTCAGCGGTCACTTTATTTGTTACCAACCATTTACATTTTCTTAAATGGTGTGCATGTTTACATTGTTCACTCCATTTAGACTTTTGAACTTTTGTTCAAATCCCTTCACTTGATTTAAGCCATTTAACGTTTCTTTATGTCTTAATCTATGTGGCTTTATTAAAAAATATTTTCAACCTCACTTTGCACTACAGCACTCACCGCATTTTCTGCAGGAAATGCATTTTCTATTATCGAGTAATATGGATGCCTTTAAAATTGGACTTTATATACATTACATATTTTACCCTTTGCATAACTTACAGCGGAAATTAAAGATTGAAGATGAAACCGTGTTCTGCACAGAAGATCTCCTACACACTCTGTTAAGGTGCAAGGTAAGTCACGTTCATCTTCAGAGCGCCGGCTGCATATGTTTATTTGTGTCAATTTCCATGACCACAAAGCTCTGTTGTTCCTATTAAGGCGAGGACAAGTGTTGAAGCATAAATGAAGCGAAAACAAGAAAAGTGCATACTGTAGGAGCAGAGTGCGCTTTCAGCAGCAATGACCCTCTCTCTATGCCTCATCAGTCGGTGTTTGACAACCTGGAGGGAGAGGAGATGAGGCGAGCGAGGACGCGCTCCAACGCCTACGAGACCATTCGGGGGGCCTTCTTCCTCAACAGGTCAGCCCCAAGAAGTCCCTCCTCCTTCAAGGCCAAATTCAAAATCATTAAATCAATCCAATGAAATGTCTCTGGTAGAAGGTGGTTGTGGCCTCCTTCAGTTCAATAGCATATAACATATCCTATTCTCTCTTCTGATGTGTTTAGAGCAGCCATGAAGATGGCCAACATTGACTACTGCTTTGACAACATGTTCACCAACCCAAAGGATCCACAAGGGGTATAGAAAAAGCTTGATTATTTTATATTCTTTACTGTTGGTCTGGTTGCAAAATAAGTCACACTATTGCTATCATGTGTCTATTAGATATTCACTGCATAGTATCTGTGGATACCAAAAGGTATTCTAGGGTTTGGGTTTTATTATTATTATTCCTGCATAAGTAGACATAGGTAAAGTATGTAAGCAGGTCTCCAACAGGTTTTGAGCTGAAATTCCCATCGGGGGCGCTGTAACTTTCTTGAGATACTTTACTTCTCTATTTATGATTTATATTCTAATTATCTCCCACAGTTTTTAAGGTAGGTCAAAAAGTTTGGCATATAAATGCGTGTCTACTTTAAGAGACCAAATATTGCAGTGTCCACCTAGATGTGTGCCGGATAGATCAGTCCTCTAGCCTAACCAGTGGACTGTAGCAAATGTTGCTTATAAGGCTTGTAATCCCTAATTAAGCTCACGCCTGGTGTTAAATTGGGTTAAAACTTGGAGTGCTTGGTCATTAGCCATACAAGCATTAGCATATTGGCATGCTCACGGAATATTGCGAGCACGACAAGTTGGCTCATGCAATCGCACACATTTTCTTCAGAAAACGTGTCGCATGTCTAGTTATTATTATTCTAATAATTATAATTTCAATTGGTTGCAATCTACCTGCTCACTTCTAAAGGGCACGAACTCCTCCACGCTGCCCCTTTAGACCTAAAGAAGTGTATGGTCCACGCTAGAGGCCGTTGACGCGGGAGCTAACTCCTCCACGCTGCCCCTTTAGACCTAATGAAGTGTGTGGTCCACGCTAGAGGCCGTTGACGCGGGAGCTAACTCCTCCACGCTGCCCCTTTAGACCTAATGAAGTGTGTGGTCCACGCTAGAGGCCGTTGACGCGGGAGCTAACTCCTCCACACTGCCTCTTTAGACCTAATGAAGTGTGTGGTCCACGCTAGAGGCCGTTGACGCGGGAGCTAACTCCTCCACACTGCCCCTTTAGACCTAATGAAGTGTGTGGTCCACGCTAGAGGCCGTTGACGCGGGAGCACGACGGGGAGCTGCTGTACTTCGCCGACGTATGCGCGGGCCCCGGCGGCTTCTCGGAGTACGTGCTGTGGAAGCGCCGCTGGCACGCCAAGGGCTTCGGCATGACCCTGAAGGGCCCCTGTGACTTCAAGCTGGAGGACTTCTTTGCTGCGCCCAGTGAACTGTTTGAACCGTACTATGGTAGGTCCAAACTGGGGAGACGTTTGGGATATAAAAGGGCCTCACACACACACACACACACACGCACCCTTTTAACTGATTTGTCTTTTTTTTTTTTTTTCTGTAAGGAGCCATTTGTAACTTTTTGGAAAAATATATATTGTGGAAAGCGTGATAAAGAAGTGATGAGACAATTTCTCACGTCGACAACGCAACAGCGTTTTGTTTATTAATTCAACCAAAACCGTTAAATTCAAACATTCCGCCGACCGGCATTTCAACAAAGAAGTCGCGGGATCGAGAGAACAATCTTATGATCTGTCAATCTTAAAGAGACAGCCTCCCTATAACAGAACGAGATAGTACATTGATGTGTCGATCTTAAAGAGACAGTGTCCCTATAACACAGAACGAGATAGTAAATTGGAAAACATGTCAATAACACAGTATGATGGATTATATCTTTAGAGTCCACCACAATATCTAACTTTTTTAAATAAAATATGTAAAAAATAAGGGTCCCACTCATATTGAAAGCATTATTTTGCCTTTGTTTTCTCAGGGGAAGGAGGCATCGATGGTGACGGGGACATCATGCGGCCGGAGAACATCAGTGCTTTCCGTAACTTTGTCATGGAGAGCACGGAGAGGCGGGGCCTGCATTTCCTCATGGCCGATGGGGTGAGCAGGTGGAAGGGTTGGCCCCTCTCTATCAGGGCCCTTGATTCGCTGCTTGTACTCTGCCCAAACAAACGGCGACCAACCACGACATTGGCCCAGGTGGCCATGAGGTTTTATGTTAAACGTGTTGAATCTGTTGTTGTTTGTTGGCTCAGTGTGCACACACCTTTTCAATGTATATTTTCTCAACCAGATTCATTCCTTCACCTCGAACATCACTTGTTAAACATGCTTTCTAAATCCTTTTGAATCCACCTCTGTCATCCTGGTCCGTCGGGGGTGCAGGGCTTCTCTGTGGAGGGCCAGGAGAACATCCAGGAGATCCTCACCAAACAGTTGCTGCTGTGTCAGTTCCTCACGGCCATGTCCACCGTCAGGACCGGTACGTTCTGACCTCAGCCACGCACTCAGGGAACAAAGGGAAATGAACTGTGTGAAACACTCCAGCTCACTTAGGATGCCATTAAATAGTAGTGTTCATGTGTGACAAGCAACTAGCATTACAAAATGCATTGTAATATTATTATTTAATTTTTTTTATTTAGGGCATGCCATTGAGAGCAGGGTCTCTTCTTCAGTGGCACCCTGATTGCAGCATACAAATAAAATGAAATATACAAATGTACAATCGATGCAAACAGTAGGTCAAACAACCACTAGAACATTTCAATACATATGAATAATACAATGGGACAATTAAGTGAGATGGGGGTGAGAAGCTCAGCCATCCGTGAGGAACTCGGATTAGAGCCGCTGCTCCTTTACTTAGAAAGGAGTCAGCTAAGGTGGTTCGGGCATCTGGTCTGGGAACGCCTCGGGATCCCCCCGTCAGAGCTGGTCAATGTGGCCCGGGAAAGGGAAGTCTGGGGCCCCCTGCTTGAGCTGCTCCCCCCGCGACCCGACCCCGGATAAGCGGACGAAAATGAGATGATGAATGGGACAATTAAGAAAGCTATTTAAAACACAAGCCATCCTTATTTTATGTGACTTCAGTCATCCCCTTTACCGTCTCAATTGAGACCTTGTATTTAGACCAATACATTTGCAATCAAAGAATTCGTAATATCCAGGAAGATGAACCAAGGCTACCTTCTCGGATGGCCTAGAAAGCTTTCATGTTGTTCCTGGTCACCGTTGATACGACGCCACCCTGCGCCCTGTCTTCATCAGTTATTCACCCTTCTTGTCTCCCGTAGGTGGTCATTTTGTGTGCAAGACGTTCGACCTGTTTACTCCCTTCACCGTGGGTCTGGTCTACCTCCTCTACCTCTCCTTCGACAGGCTGTCCCTCTTCAAACCCGTCACCAGCCGGCCCGCCAACTCAGAGAGGTATGGGGTAGGGTCTGTGCGAGTGGTCATAGAGTACCAGTAACAGGTCGGAGCCAGAGTTGACCCTTCCCCCGTCGTCCATCCACAGGTACATCGTGTGTCGAGGTCTGAAGCCGGGCTCGGATCCCATCAGGGAGTACATGTTCAGGATCAACCTGAAGCTGAATCAGCTGAAGCAGTCCGACACTGACGTGCTGGAGGTCGTGCCGCTGAGCGTGATCAAGGAAGACATCAAGTTCTACCATTACATGGTCAACTCCAATGAGGGGTAGGGAGACCCCCGGCCAATGAGCCCAGAGGACCCCGGCCTCAGACGCTACTGTGAATCCCAGCGGTGACATGTCAGGACGCAGGACTGACTGTGTGTGTGTGTGTGTGTGTGTGTGTGTGTGTGTGTGTGTGTGTGTGTGTGTGTGTGAATTGATATCTCTTCCAACAGTAACTGCGCTGTCCAGATTAAGGCCCTGGCCAAGATCCACGCCTACGTCTTAGACCAGTGAGTGGAACCTCTCCCGCCGTTTCTCCTCAACATGCGTCATTTAGGTTCCAGTGAAGCCCATGTATGGGACTTGATTCTTCTCTCTGTGTATTCATGCCCAGAGCTCTATCAGAGACCCGGCAGGCTGACATCAGAAAGGACTGTATGAAGCTTTGGGGGGTGAGAGGAAACTCTTGAAATGCACGGAACCCCTTTTTTCCTGCTCACTGCTGTCTCCATGAGCTCTGAACCGCTGTGCTCTTCCCTCTTATGATATTCCTCCTCCAGGTCCCTGATAAGGCGCGCGTCACCCCATCCTCCTCAGACCCCATAGCAAAGTTTTACGAACTAATTAAGGTCCGCATCCCAAGCACAAAAAAACGAAATGCTATTTTTTCATTGATTTCATTCTGACTGACCCCTCCCGACTTAACTCTCGTATGGTCTCTGTTCCTCCTCCAGAGCTCAGACGTGGACTCATTCCAGTCCAAGGTCACGGCTCTGAGCTCCAGCACGCTGGAGAAAGTCCACCAGGTCCTCAACTTCCGCTGTATCGTGGGTGGAGGAGAGCAGAACTTCCTTCTCTCCCTGGGGGTGAGTGGGAGCCCAGGGAGAGAAGGAAGACACTCACATTCGTTCTCTATCAGTTCCTGGAGTGAACCACTGAATATGACTTTGACAATGTCCTGCCTGTGTTTCTGCTGTGTTCAAAGACGCATGTCATCAGGATAGTCTTGAGAGAGTGGGAGAGGTTGAGGGTCAGGCTGAAATAGGATAATAATTAGTGTTGGAGTATATTTCAGAAGGGGATTCTAATAAGTGTCATTCCTCAGGGGGCAGGCTAAACAAGGGGGGCAAACGTCTTTACTGGGCAAGCTTGTCCATTTTTGTGTTCATTTTCCCTACTTCTTTTAAATGTTGATTATTTTGTTATTAAGTTTTGAAGCAGGATTTATATAGCTAAATACTCCAAAATACAGCCTTTACTGTTGCCAATTGACCTGTCGCTAAGTCACGCCCCCCCGTCGTTACCATGACGAACTCGAACAAACAAACTAGACTCGATAACAAAAACATATGGAAAAATGTCGGCTGACAGTCTATCAAAGCAGGTTTTGGGCGAAAATCGATTTAATTTCTTCCAGGATAAATCGAAAGGGACTACATTACGCTATGGAGGGGTATATTCAAAACTTTAAAACACATACAGAAGGTAACAAGCTTAAATTCAGTTGGTATCCTGGCCTGCAGCACAGTCTGATCCACATTACACATTTTTTTCTTGTCCCGTTGTGGCTTGGGAAAAGGGATGAAATATACCCCATTCCGCAGCCTCTCGGGATACAGACTGTCCGTTTTAAATCCCCAAGCACATAGTTTGACCATGATTATTTGTTTTTCACACAAACAGTATAATTCCACCATTCAATTGTTATATTATGCTTCCTCCCTGTTGTTTTCAATGGAGTTGTCCGAGCCGATGTACGAGTACAGTTTGGATAGTATAGTCTGCATTCTATGGGCGGAGCTTAGCGACAGGTCAATTGTTGTCTAAAATAGGTTAGTTTATCGATATTTAGAGACTGGCCTTCTATAAGTTTTACCAAAATGACCGCCTGCCAGGTACAACCTCCAAACAGAGTAAGATGTACAGCATTATAGCGCCTCTGTGGTGTTGGTAAAAGAATCACCGCTTAAAGGGGACACATTATACCATCAGGTGTGAGTGTGATTAGCCTCACAAGCTGAAAATTGGCCCCATGTGACATCACTAGTGGGTGTGTCCACCTAGATCTGTGCTGGATAGATCAGTCTTATCAGCCTACCAAGTGTAGTAAACGTTGCTCATCTATCCAGCACAGATCTAGGTGGACTCGCCCAATAGTGATGTCATATGGGGCAGATTTTCGAAACGGCTTGTATAATATGCCCCCTTTAAAAAGAAAAAACAACCAATAAAACTATTACACGAGTACTCATTGAGATCTGGACCATGTAATGGATTAAGTTTGGGGTATTTCTTGCTTCCCCCTCGGCTACACAGTGTTGATTTGAAACATTTACGGACACTTTTTCACAGTTCACTACTGTTTGAGTTTGTGTTCGCCAACGACACGCTTACATTTCCCCTATTCCAGCAACATGATTGGTTGAAGCAAACGACTCCCTCTGGTCAGCTGCCCTGCGTGTTTCTACTCATCTAAAACATCTGCAAACACACCTTTTTCATTCTCGTTTTGACATCTAAATCTTCAGTTCTCAGTCCCATTTCTTATTCAAACACTTAATAAAATGTTTTTTTCCATTGAATTTGATAGTGTTAGTTAGTTTTAAAGTGTCTTTGAGAACCCTAAGAAGCCCCATATAATATACAATATATAGCATTATTCTGATGACCGTCGGCCTGTGCAGAAGTCCCAGATCTACGTGTGGGAGGGCAAGATGCCGGTGCGCTGGAGGAAGCTGGAGAACTTCAAGCTGGAGCTGCCCAGGGAGACTCTGCTGAGCGTGGAGGTGGTCCAGGAGCTCAAGGGGGAGGTGAGGAGGACTAATGTAGTCACATAGGAAACGAATAATGAATCATTTTACTCACTAATATTTAGTATTTGAGTAAAGAGCTGTGGGGTCAGGTCCCTTAACTGTTCATCAAGAAAAGCCTCATGTTAAAAATGTTGTCATCGGCCATGCCATTTGTCATTTAGCTAGGTAGCGTAAATCAGCAAGTACTGTAAGTACTACGGCATTCCTACAGCATAGAGTAATATCTTGGTAACATGTATTGAGTATGTGAATGGATGCATGTTTCTTGGGCATGGGGAGGCCCCTGTTCTGTTTGTGTTGGAGGTCCTATCCAGAGTGTTCCGGTTTGTTCTGTGTGCTCAGGGCAAAGCGCAGAGGAGGATCAACGCGGTGCACGTGCTGGACGCGCTCATACTCAACGGCACGGACGTTAGAGAGCTGCACTTCAACCAACGGTAGAGCACCTCCTTTGGTCCCTGGGATGTGTGTAGGGGTGGGTGGTACACTGGGGTCACCAACAGTAGAGCACCTCCTTTAGTCCCTGGGATGTGTGTAGGGGTGGGTGGTACACTGGGGTCACCAACAGTAGAGCACCTCCTTTAGTCCCTGGGATGTGTGTAGGGGTGGGTGGTACACTGGGGTCACCAACAGTCGAGCACCTCCTTTAGTCCCTGGGATGTGTGTAGGGGTGGGTGGTACACTGGGGTCACCAACAGTCGAGCACCTCCTTTAGTCCCTGGGATGTGTGTAGGGGTGGGTGGTACACTGGGGTCACCAACAGTAGAGCACCTCCTTTAGTCCCTGGGATGTGTGTAGGGGTGGGTGGTACACTGGGGTCACCAACAGTAGAGCACCTCCTTTAGTCCCTGGGATGTGTGTAGGGGTGGGTGGTCCACTGGGGTCACCAACAGTCGAGCACCTCCTTTTGTCCCGGGGTGTGTTACTGTGCGTTTTCCAAACTGCTGCACCATTCTGGGAAACAAGGCAGTTCATGTTCCTCCTAGTTGGGTTGTGGTCTGAATTCTGGTCCTTATGCGCAGTGGTCCAAAATGAATCGTCTCCATCCACTGGCCCATCTCAGAGGAATTTGAAGTGGATCGAAAAAAAGAGGGGCAAAATGTGTAAAATAACTAAATATAGAAAAACTTTACATTAACAAATGTACTGCAACTGTCCCATTCGTGTTATCAAATAGTGCTCTCAACACTGAACCGGTTGGTTTTTGTTAACACTTCCATGAACTTCTGGTAGAACATTACTGCCCCCTTTTGGTCTGTGTGAGCAACCTGGTCTCACAGGAATCCGTGAAATGACTACGGTCGGACGCTTAACTTGAAATCCGTGGACACATTACGGAAACACGCCGATTTCCGTGATGTGGCCACGGAATTCGCTCCAATGCAAGTTAATGACGCTGATGTTCCGTGGCTCACACACGGATCCCCGTTTCAACGAGCGAGTCGACCACGGGGGCTTAACTCAAAACCCGGGGTGGTCTCACTGAAACACTTAAATTGTCCTTGTTGTGTCCACGGAAGTTGCTCCAATGCAAGTAAATGACAATGATATTCCGTGGCACACACACAGATTCCCGTTTCAATCTGTGTGTGTGCTCCCGTTTCAATCTGTGTGTGTGCCACATTTGACCACAGCGGGGGCTTAACTCAAAATCCGCGGTGGTCTGACGGAATCACTTCAATTGTCCGTGATGTGGCAACGGAATTTGCTCCAATGCAAGTAAATTACACTGTTATTCCGTGGCTCACACAAGGATATCGGCGTGTTTCCGTGATGTGGCCACGGATTTCGAGTTAAGCGTCCGACCGTAGTCATTTCACAGATTCCTGTGAGACCATGTTGGTGTGAGTCACTGTTCACAAAAGATCATTTCTCATAAAACACAGAAAATGCTTCCACATTTATGCAAAACCTTTTTCAACTTATGTTTTGAGGAGATTAATTGCTTTATCAATGAAACAAAATACAACAAAAAGTGTAACTGATTCAATCACTAAAATAACAACTGCAATCAACCACATAAGCTTGTTAATTTGAGAATTTTTAATGAAAATATATTAGAATAATTATTTCTGTTCTGGTTTGGTTCCCCAGTTCATTTTCATTTGGTTGTATACTGTTAATTGTAAGGTCTTTGAGTTTTTTTCAAAATCTATAAAGAATGCTTGATAATCTTCTATGTCTCTCCTGATAAGGATACACACAATTTGCTTATTATATTGTCAAAATAGGAACTTTATATGAATGAACAGGAGGGCTGTGATATTAATTTGAAGTCTTAACCCACGAATATGAATTTCTCTATAGATTTCTTATAGTAATATTTTAGCTGTGGCTAACAGTGCTCCTGTAGATACTGTTCTCAATGGTCAGGTTGTGTTGATACATGGCACTCTCTCTTCTACAGAATCCAGATGGCGGAGAAGTTTGTGAAGGCCGTGTCCAAGCCCAGCCGACCGGACATGAACCCCATCAGGTATGAAGTGTCAACCTAGAGGCAACAATGAACACACACATGGACCTTCTCACACCTACCAATGTGGTGTCGCTAAAGAGAAGACAAGCAAGAACAAATGAAATGTGACATTTTTATTGTTCTTCAAAGGGTGAAGGAGGTGTACAGACTGGAGGAGATGGAGAAGATCTTTGTCAGGTATGCATGAGAAGAGCCATGAAGATTCCCTCTGGGATGGTTTCGTACTGCCGTGATAGAGTTGGATCCCAATGAGATTCTGCCCTTTTTAATGACTGTTTTGTGTCTCCAGGCTGGAGATGAAGGTGACCAAGAGTTCTGGCGGAGTCCCGCGTCTGTCCTACACCGGCAGAGACGACAGACACTTCCTCCCGACCGGCCTTTACATCATCAAGACCGTCAATGGTGTGTGTGTCTGTTCTGTCTGTGTGTGTGTTTGTCTCTGTGGGTGTGTTTTCACTCCCCTAAACCTGCGTGCTTTAACCGATTTCATCATTACCTCTCCCTAAATAGACCCGTGGACCATGGCGTACAGCAAGAACCATAAAAAGAAGTTCTTCTACAATAAGACCACCAAGGACTCCACCTTCTCCATGCCCCCGAGCTCCGTCACCCCATTCCGGTACGGAGCCTCCCAACCACACCCTACGGACCGGGGTCACGTGTGTCATGTCCTCTCTGCACTTGTTCTAACGCTATGTATCGTCTTTCTGCCCTCAGTGTGTGCCACTTTGAGCGTCTCTTCTGGGCGTGGGAGGAGGGGGTCATCGTTCACGACTCCCAGACGCGAGTGGACCCAGATAAACTGTCCAAGGATGAGGTGCTGGACTTTATTCACCAGAACTACCAGCCCTGAAGAGCAGCAGCAGCGTGGTTCTGGCTGGCCAAGACCTGGTGTGTTGAGACAGACTGCCCTGAATCAACCATGAAGGATGGTTTGGGTCTGTGGGAGACTGTTTCTACATCATGGACGACCGGGTTTCTCGGTCTATCTCATTTTCTCCATGGCCCCAGCTCAATATGAATTATGACGATGAATTGATGAAACACACAAAAAATATGCCTGCCATTGTTACCCATTAAGTATAGCATGTCCTTCTTGTTCGATTTACAGTTTTCCCTCCATGCTGCGTGTTCACAGGCTTGTTTTTGTCAGGGAGAGGAGATTAACTTACAATCGACTGATACAATTGTATAACTTATGGCTTCAACTATACACATAGGAATGTGTGGTTGTTTTTTTGCTCCGAGTCTTGTCCAATTTCCCTATCAAAGGGGTCATATTTTAGTACTTTATTTTCTAAATTCTCTAAGCCTTACCCCAAATGTAGCTGCAACCAAAATGCAATAATCACAAAATATTCTGTATATATTTGGCAAGCTCATAATCACCTGCATCAGTGTACTCTTGGTTGCCTCATACCTGACCTGATATTTGACAGATTGCTGGTTTTAACTTTTTTTTTAATCTTGCAACATGTTTGGGGTTCAGTTTTGTTCCTTTTTCAATGTTTTGAGGATTTGTTCTTTGTGTAAATGTATCTTTCAATATACACAGTAATAAACAGGAAGCCCCCAAGTTTGCCCTTGATATACATTATTGCCAGAACATATTAAATCCATTTTCTTTTTTAAACTAGATGCCATTCGTGTGATTATTGTGTGGTATCATTAAAGTTATTTTAGATAGAAATCATGCACTGGATTTATATCAGCTGTTTCTTGAAAGAAACAAAGTTGTAAAAGCAGTTAAAAAACAAAATGATATAATCATAAGCTCTTGACTTAAAGGCCACATCAAGGATGTGTTATGAGCAGTAGCGGAGCAAAATAATCCTGATTGTGGAGCTATGGGTGGACTGGATTGTTTATAGCAGGGGCTATTACATTAAGACGCTATAATACTACTACACACACTACAATATGTTACGAATCAACCAATCTAATCACAAGCAGCTATGGTCATCACTTAAGCAAATGAAAAATATGAATTCAGTTTTGTTACATATAAGTCAGTCCTATGTCTTCATATATATATATATTATGTTATTTAGTGCCAATGTGGATCCTGGGAGGGTCGGCGGCGCCGATGTAGGGGTGGTTGTGTGTGTGGTGTGTGTTTACATAAAGGCAGCTCTCAGGGTCGTGCGAGTATGGGCCACGAGAGTTGCACATGTGTATATATGACCCTGTATATCCGTCTGTGTATTTATGACCCTGTATATCCGTCTATGTGTATATATGACCCTGTATACATGCATATATGACCATGTATATATTACCCTGTATGTATGTCTATGTATACATGACCCTGTATACATGTATATATTACCCTGTATATTTGTCTACGTGTATATATGACCCTGTATACATGTATACATGACCCTGTATATGTATCTATGACTTGGAATGGGAAACAAACGTTTACGTTGATAATGCTGGTGAAAAAATAAGCAAAAGAAAAATAAGATTAAATTAAATATAAAAAGCACAAAATATTGATATATATACGGTGGCACTGAGCATTCACCAAAAAAAAAAGTTTCACAGCTAATCTGAGATCCTTATGTCGGAAACACAATATCTTATCTCGTTATTACGAGATAAGGATAACGATGTGAAACTTTTTTTTATTTGGTGAATGCTCAGCGCCACTGTAGATATATATGTTAAAAAGTTTAAGATTAAATGCTTAATGTATAGAAATTATAATATGGAATACTGCAAATATAGAAAAGGCCAGCATGAAATATCTCCTGTAAACAGATAGAGCAAAAATACTACTTTGGTATGTACACTGGAGGATATTTGCAATAGATTGTCAGATAAAAAAAAGTTTCATTGTTACAAAATGTGCTAATGATGAGTCAAGTGGGATGATTGTGTTGAGGAGTTTGATGTCCTTCTCTCAACAGGTCACGCAGCGTTCTGCTGGGATCGCACATTGTTATTTTTCTGTGCATTGTTTATATGCATATATCGAGATGTATATATTGCTATGTGTCCATGTCTATGTATACATGTTTATGTATACACGTCTATGTATATATGACTATGTATATATATTTCTATGCATATATGACTATGTATGTATATTTCTATGCAAATATTACTATATCTATCTATCTATCTATCTATCTATGTGTGTCACACCCCGCCTCGGGTGAACCTTAATAAACCAGACTTTCAAACCAAAAGGATGGCAAGGCACACAGTTGCAAATCGGTTTTTAACAACATTTATTCCCCAAAAGTGTCAGATAAGTGCAAAACATACATACGAGGCCAACCCCCAAATATCTGAAAATGGTAAAATAAAACCATATTCAAAACCAATTCCATAATCAAATAATTCAATCAATTCAAATAATTAATATTCTCGATAAAAAAATCAAGCATATTCAAAATCAAATACCGGTTCTTCAAATAATCAATGTCAATAAATCTAATAATCCATTAGCAAAATAAATGCACATTAAACTCAATCGCTGAATGCATTTAACCATAATTTACAACATAATGGAATGATCACCTCAGTAGATATCTAGCATCTCGTGGAGAGCTGGGCACCCTGCTCAACACAGACAACCTCTTCTGGCAACAGCATACAGCAGACAGTCAGAAGGACAGCAGCTCACCCCTTTTATACCCCATGGCCCCTCCCACTACACAGGCTCAATCAACAGGGGGATTATAATACTGTGGCATTTTGCAAATCAACCATGAATAAACTCCATCAAAAATACAGCATGCGTGTTAAAGTTCATTTCATCTTGTAGATCAGTGATTTTCACTAGTGCATTTAGGCTTGTCGCTCAATAATGTCCAATGTCAATGTTAAGTGTCCTCCTTTGACACAAGGGAAAATGGTTTGGCCCAATTTGGGCCAATCAGTGGCAGCAGGTGTTTCATGACACCATATTTAAAGCCCTCAGCCCTACACTCTTTTAGTCTGCAGTACAGAGCCATGGTGAGAGGGAGAGATTGCTTGTGAGTGTTTGTTGCTTGAATAAGGAGCTTATATATATATTGTATGCTTGATGCTTATTGCATCCTCTCCAGGAACTGCAAGTTCAGGAAGGCGGGACAGGTAATCGGCAAGCAAGTTCGTTTTTCCAGCTCTGAGTAATATTGAAGCAATATGGCTGTAATGCCAAGTACCATCTGGTGACACGGGAGTTCTTATCCCTCATGGAGTTGATCCAGCTCAATGCCCGGTGGTCCGTTTCAAAATCAAAGGTCCGTCCAAGAAGATAATACCGAAGGCTGTCCAATGCCCACTTGATGGCAAGACATTCCTTTTCAATGGCAGAGTACCTAGTTTCTCTGGGATGCAGTTTACGGCTCAAATAGAGGAGAGGGCATTCCTCACCCTCCTTTCCTTGTGCTAGGACCAAGGCCCACACCAGAGGCATCGACTTGAACAAGGAATCTTTGGTTAAAGTCAGGACTTTGCAAGACAGGGGAAGAGCACAAGATGGCTTTGACATTGGAGAAGGCAGTTTCACATCTTTCTGACCATTTCACCGGATTAGGGGATGCTTTGGTAGTCAGATCTACAAGAGGAGCCGTGATGGTACAGAAATGTGGCACAAATCTCCTGTACCACCCAGAAAGCCCCAAGAATGACCGGACTTGCTTCTTTGTCTGTGGTCTAGGACTGTCTCGGATTGCCTTCACCTTGTCCACCTGAGGACGTATTTGGCCATTGCCAAGATGGTAGCCCAGATAACAAACCTCCGTTTTGGCCCACTCACATATCTTGGTGTCAAGTGTGAGGCCAGCGGAATCGATCCTTAGCAAGATCTGACGCAGGTGAATAAGATGGTCTTCCCAGGAAGTACTAAAGACCACCATGTCATGAAGATATGCAGCGGAAAACTGGGCACATCCCTGCAGAGCTCGATCCATAAGCCGCTGAAAAGTGGCAGGGGCTCCATGGAGTCCGAGTAAGGATAGAGACCCTTTGGGCCACGGAAGGCAGGTTACTCCCTTGATTCCTTCTCCAAAGGCACTTGCTAATATCCTTTACACAGGTCAAGGGTGGTAATGAACACAGCTTTGCCAAGTTTCTCAAGGAGTTCATCAATTCGTGGCATAGGATAAGCATCGAATTTAGAAACTGCATTCACTTTGCGTAGGTCATTACAGAGTCGTATAGTGTTGTCTTTCTTTGGAACAAGAACAATGGGATTACACCACTCACTGTCTGAGGGTTCGATCACTCCTAGATCCAGCATGGTTTGTGTCTCATTGTTGAGGGGTTCTTTAACCGAATGACATGCTCGATTAGTGGAGTTTTCCCAGGCTTTCCACTGAAAAGGTCTGGGAACTCCTCACACACCTTCAAGAGATCAAGGGCTGGTTGTGCAGGCAAGTGACTCACGTCAGGTTGCTGTGATGTAGTAAACATGGCTAGATCTGTATCCTCTTCGGCAACCTCCATTTCCACTTCCTGTGCCAGCATCACCTTTTCCATTCATTACTCCTTGTTCCGAGTAAGTCCTCAACTGTCCTGGACGTCAGGTCCTTCCACAGATCCTTTCCTCTCCTTCCATTCCTTTAGAAGGTTGATGTGGTATAACTGGGATGCCTTTCTTTTGTCCGGATGAGAGATCTCATAAGTGACGGGTCCAACTTGTCTGGCAACGGAGTAAGGACCTTGCCATTGGGCTAGCAACTTATTGCTGGAGGTTGGAAGCAAGAGCATGATCTTTTGACCTGGCTGTAGAACCCTATGTCGTGCTTTTTGGTCATACCATGTCTTCTGCTTCAGCTGGGCCTTTCCAAGATTTAGTTTGCCTCAGCTTGGTATTGTTCTAGTCGGTCTCGCATCTGCAGAACATAAGAAAGCACACCCTGTGGTGCGGGTGGTTTGGACTCCCAGGATTTCTTAGAGATCCAAAGGACCTTGAACAGGGAACCCATACAGAAGTTCGAAGGGCGAGAAGTCGGTAGCGGCTTGAGGTACCTCTCGATAAGCAAAGAGAACAAAGGGAAGCCATTTTTCCCAGTCTCGACCGGTGTCGTCTTGGTCCGTAATTATCTCATCTGGAATTTCAACTCGTGAGAAGAACTGGACAAGTGAACTGATGATTTTGGGTGTCTTGATACTCCTCAGTGGGAAGACCTCTGGAAACCTGGTTGCGTAGTCACAGAGGACAAGGATATATTCATGGCCTGGACTGCTCTTGTCCAGTGGGACGACGATATCCATTGCAATCTTCCAGAAAGGAACATCAATGAGAGGAAGAGGTAGTAGTGGAGCTCTCTCAGGTCGTCTTAGAGAAGTCTTCTGGCACTGCGGAGAAGTTTGACAGTACTCTGACAACTTTGACCATTAAAGGCCAAGAGAAGTGAGCTTTGACTCGAGCCAGAGTCTTGTCTATATATATATTGTATGCTTGAAGGTTTGTTGTTCATACACTATCCATCAATGCAGGCTATTGATAGGCAGTTAAACAGACAGGGACAGTGGTCAAACTGTCACAATATCTCTCTGTATGTATTGATATGGATACACTTCTAGGTTTACATGCCCAGGTATAGTATATGTCTATGTATATATCACTATCAATATATATGTCTACGTATTATGTCTATGCATGTATCACGATGAATATCTGACTAGGCATATATGTACATGTATATAATTGGTTTTGACCAGATAATAACCACATTACTGAATTCAAAGATCACATGGGCAAGTTTAATTTTGCAGATCTGAAGTTACCCCCATCAGAAGTTATGACACAAACACTGTAAAAAAGCTAAACAAAGAATTACCTGTGTCCAGGGGCCTGTACTACGAAGCTCGATTAGAGGGTTAGCGAGGTATGTTGAGCTGAAAGCCTGGGTTAGTTGTACCACGAAAGTCGATCTCTTTAAACGTCGCTGTATCACCATGGTGACTTATGCTCGCAACCAAACCTGGTCGGGAGCAGCTTTTCGGCTTAGTCTAGCCGGAGATCGGCTACTTAAATCGGCGTGTGCAGCTTCCTAGCCCCTCCTCCGGCAATGGCGTCACCATTTTTGGGTGTTCCCGTGGACCACGGCGCACTTATCGTACAGGCGTCTCTCCGGAGACTGAAGGTTTTTCGGGACAGAACCGACCCTTGGCATTGTCTGACGATATTCTTTATGAGAGATACAGATTCTCATCAGAGGGTATTCGTTATTTGATCTTCCTTGTTGGATCGTATGTAGGCAATGCGACACAAAGAAGCCGTGCACTTACTGTTGCGCAGTGTGTCTGTGTTTCAAGTTCGAAGGTGGCCCCGCATGTTCAACGTACATTAACCTAGAGTCAAGTGCCGTGTTGTCCATTATATAACCGCTATGTAGGCCTAGGCATTTTTTATTCTTTTTATTATTATAGCTGTGAGAATTTCTTAAAAAAAATCAACTCCATAGGGCGACAGTCTCAGAATCAGAGAACCTAGACATTCTTTCCAAAAATTAAACATTTTGAGGAATACGTGATACTTTGCTTTGATAGTTATATACCTCTGATTGGAGATTGATTGTCGGCTCCTCCAAAATAATGTTACCTTCAACTAAAAATGACACAATTATTTTACCCTCAATCATTTCACATTTGATTAGCAAGACAATTATTTATGTCCATTGCCAATACATGAATACTCATTACAAACGCCTTGGATGTCGAGGCAGTGGGGTCAGAGGACATCCCCACTTCCACCATCATCGGCCGACCTTCTATATTGGCGAGAGCCAGCTCCTCCGAAGTGGTGAAGGGCAGTGGAGCGGTATTAATTTGGGTGTTCTTTTTATTTGCTACAGGTAATCAACATGAGATTAAAGGTTGGAGCCTAGGCCATTGCAAATCATAGGCTAGATTCACCTGAAATTATTCAAATGGATGCTTACAACTTACCACATTGAATAATATTTTTATATTTATTTTTGACTTGGCCCCATATATGGGGGTAAAACGCATGATAATACATGATATTTTTTAGACAATATGCAGAATCATTTCACTTACGAATTAACACGGTTGGCTATTTTTTGCCAGCACGCCACCCTAGCCATATTATGGGCAACCGTGTTCCCCTTGGCTGTGATTTGAACTTTGAATTCCTCGTAGGAGTTCATAATAATTCACTGCTCTCCTTGGGTGAAATACACCGCTCTCGCTCGATTCATTTTGTGTAAGGGTGAGTCAAATGACGCGATAAACGCCCCTTTTATGTGAACGCGCATTGAACCTAAAGCGGAAAACCTGGTTCAACTAATTGAATCTAAAGTTAGCTTCGTGGTACCATTTAACTCTGATTGTGAGATGCGGCTCTGTCAAGCCAGGTTTTCCCAAGAAAGCCTGGGTATGTTCAGCGAGGTTCGTGGTATACCCCCCAGGTTGCACCAGTTTGGTTTTGAAACAGCCTTTTATAAAACCAGACCATAAATATATGGCCTGTTATTAAGCACTTTGAGACTGTACCGTTGATTACAGTTTTTCTCAATCGTTTAAACATGTTTTCTGAAACTATATCTCAATTTCTCAAAACTCTAAACACAAACCTGAGAAGAGTTAATCATTCTGTCAAAACTCCACAAATTCTTCTCAAAACTTTTTTTTCCACCAAACAGTAAACACAGCTCTCAAATGAATATCTCTTAGAGTGCATCAATTAAACACTGTTGTGATCAATTCAAAACACTTCCATCAAAATACTATTTACAAATGTTTTGGCTTCATGAGGCCATGTTACATGTTCCAATGTATAAAATTGTTTAGAAATAGCATTCTTTTTTAAAGTTGCAATTAGGTGGTACAGTACAAAGACTGTTGCTATATTGTAATGCAATACTGTGAATATATCATATAAATATTGCATTTACACAATTGTATCGGAATAGGATACACTGCATTTTTGTCCATCCAATGAGTTCCACTGGGATAAACTCACATTCCCAGCTTCACAGAGTCATATTGTACTCCTATCGTTGATACTGCAACATTGTTCTGAGACTACACCAATGTTATCTATTTTGGCAAAACTCACAGTAGCCTACAGGAATTGCACTGATTAGTAAAATGAAAAACATTACACTAAGAAAATGTTTAGACTGTCTTCTGGGGGATGTAATGATATCGGTAAAGTAAGTATAAAAAGCTAACAAAGCAAATATTTATTTGTTACTGTAATATAGTAAAAGGTTCAGCTGAACTGACAGCATAAAAAGCTTTTCGTAGGCCAACAACAACAAAAAAAAGAATATAAATGAGGTGAAACAAATCTACATGTAAATCAGTCTGTATCCCAGCTCCGATCCTGATCAGTCCAGAAGACCAAATCTACAACACAGTAGAGCTCGCTTGAGGCCTCTTGTATGCTCTGACACATGGTTGAAGTGTTTTGCCAGTTGATTTTAAACAGGTGAGAGGTGAGTTAGACTTATTGGTAATTAGTCGTTGCGTTTTGAAGTTCGGTGTTTCCAGGTGAACCAAGTGTGCTAAACGATGAGATTTGTGCTTAGAGTTATGCAAAAATGTGATTTATAATTTCTATGTGTGAAAACAGTGCAATTGTTTTAGCAGTCTGGAGTCTTGTAGTTGATACATGAGCTTAAAGTTTTCAGAATTGTGTCCATAGTTACATTTTTTGTGCGTATACAAGAAAAACTGTAAGGGCTATACAAATACAATTTAATTGAAGTGAACCAGTACCAGCGTCGGCCAGTAGAGGGAAACCTCGGCACGTCAGATCTACTACACTGAAATACAACAGTCAAGACTCAGTTTACCATTCTCCCTTTACCTACAGAAACGTACCTCAATCTTAACAAATAAAATAAATATACTTATATACTATACTATATACTAAGATAATCATATCTACAGAACTACCTAATGCTACCTTCTCATAGGACTGCATATCAAAACAGAAAACAAATGATCGAACAACAACAAATCAAACCAAATTGCCAAAACATGTAGGCTACCAAGATTAAATCATTAATAGTAGGCTACACAGTATTCATACTTATGGCTGTGACACGTATTTAAAAGATTTAAGCTCATATTTTTGGAACGTATCCCATCACCAATAACAGTTTGAACAGAGTAAGATCTGTTTAGGTTCCCCTGAAAAGCCATGTGCCATGTGATCGTGCAAGGCATTTTGTGTAGTAATAATATTATCTTGAGGCTTCTATTCAAATGTTGAAATCTCATCTTTTGAAGAACTGATTTTTGGAACGTATCCCATCACCAATAACAGTTTGAACAGAGTAAGATCTGTTTAGGTTCCCCTGAAAAGCCATGTGCCATGTGATCGTGCAAGGCATTTTGTGTAGTAATAATATTATCTTGAGGCTTCTATTCAAATGTTGAAATCTCATCTTTTGAAGAACTGATTTGTGAATGAGGTGTTTGGGAAATTGTTGAGACTGTAAGAAAGAACAAAATATCCTATAACTTCAATCAATCATCTTTTATGGAAAACTTGGTGGAAAATGCCATAAAAGAGTTCAGAGGTTACACTTTGAGTAAAAGTGTTTACTGTAGGAGTTGTGACTACTAGCCTACTGTCTGAGTTATTCAGGAAAGGGATGCAATCATTGAGTATTTGTGTCCAGCAATTATTTGTGTCAATTGACAAAGAACAGCATTACCCCAAAGAGAGGATAAACAGACAAGGAAGTGTGAGATGAAGAGAAAATATAAAGCTTATTGCCACTGGGAATTGGCCATGATCCATGAGAGATGAATGCTCCCAACATTGACTGTGTGCTCTTACCTTTAAGCTTGGTAGCCATCAGTGTTGAATGAGGGCGACAAGTGAGAGCTAATTGGGTTGGGTCGTATTAGTACATCAAAAGACGTCACCAGGTGGTTTAAAATGTTTCTAATTAGTAATTAGGACATTCCTTTACTCTGACACAGGGAGACAGGCGGGGAGATTATGGGGATGTAACAAATGAAACATGAGTACATATATATATACATATATATAATATATATGTATAAATGTACACATTAGAGGTTTATTTGATACAATAGTTATATAGAACCTAATCATTATGATGTAAGAGCTTTGAGACACGGGTCACATATCCATTTCCAAACAAATATATCATATAATATGAATGTATACATTATTACAAAAGCTGTCACTCATTGGGACAATACACCTCTGAAAAATGGGGGATCAATTATTCATAGTTTATTATGCAATAAATGATAGGTTCTATTTTCAACTGTGATTCATTTGGTTTGAAATAAGAAAGAAGATTGCAAGATAATAGGAATGATCAATTAAAGTATTCAGAATTCATGTCATTCATTCATCTTTCGCAAAGATGCCCAATAATAATAATACATTTCATTTAGAGGCTACAATGCAGGGGTCCTGTGTCTCTGTCCTCTATCGGCTCAGCCTGGGAGAAGGACTCATCCCTGGGGCTGGTAAACACCCCAAAACTAGTTTAAAATAACTTATATGCTCATCATAAAAATAGCACATCACAAATAAATAATACAAAGAGCACAGATTTAGTCTTTATGGAGGCCCTAGATGGTGTCACATGTATCACCTGTACCGTATCAGCTGTAGAGGAGCCCTCACCTGAAGGCGGTAGATGGCATCACCTGTATCACCTGTATCCCCTGTATCACCTGTACCAGTATCAGCTGTAGGGGAGCCCCCACCTGAAGGCGGTAGATGGTGTGTGACAGTCCTGATGAAGGGACTGGATACTAACTGTCTAGAGGAACTACAGACTGGATCGTAGAGAACTCCACTGACCCCAATGAAATCTGGGACTGTTGCAATTTCTTCATTAATTATAGTTCTGGATCCATGTTGCTAAGATATACAGAACATACTCTGAGCCAGAGACACAAGACTCATTATATTGGTGGATTACGGAATCAAAATGACTTAATAAATAATAAAATAAATTTTAATGTTAATGCTTTCTATCTAACTAAAGCCCATTGTGAACAATTGATCACATGAGATGGTGTAGTATAAGTGACAAAATAGTCCTTTGTCATAGTGATATTATAGTACACCGTACTTGAAATAATTATTGGAATGGAGATGAAGTAAACAGAGATAAAGTGAACAGCAAACAACCCAACCTGATAATCACAACATCCCATCACATGTTGTAGATGAACTGGTGAGTGTATTGATTGCATTGGGATCCATTAGTTCCTTGCTCCATTGGACTGTTGAGTGGACTGTATGAGTATTGTGGAGAGGCATGGCCAGGTACAGAGGTGTGTTGAGACCGCAGGAGACCCATGTCTGCCTTCTTTCACAAGTGGTAAAGCTGGAACATTGAATGGTTGGAATGAACTGACATTTTCCATTGGATGCAGAACTTGGACACTTGTTTTATAGTGGTTAGCTCTTCCAGGACTCGATTCATCTCGAAGTCAAATAGAACAAAATGGAACTCAACAACAGAACAAGAGATTGTATGTTAGCGCTGATCTCAGCACATTTCTTTTTAGCTGAATGAAAAAACATGTTTTGTGCTGGCCAACGCTTGGTATTAGGCATCCCCAGACTGCCAAGGGATACCTTTTACTGCACTTTCAAACAAATTCTGATTATATGTAATCAAAAAAGTATGCCTCTTCATATTATTTGGTGCTGTACTTTCTCTCTCTACCCCCCAGACAGACAGACAACAGACAACACACACACACACACACACACACACACACACACACACACACACACACACACACACACACACACACACACACACACACACACACACAAGCAATTAAAATCGAATGATCTCACTGAAAAAGTAGTTCTAGTTAAAAGCCACACATTATGGTGAAACAATAAAGCACACCTTCTTATTGGGAATAGGTTTCTCTTCCCTTCCTTGTTTTAAGATGTGCTCTTCATTTTGCCAAAAAAGAGGTAGGTGTGTGTGTGTGTGTGTGTGTGTGTGTGTGTGTGTGTGTGTGTGTGTGTGTGTGTGTGTGTGTGTGTGTGTGTATGTATGTTTGATGTGGGAACACAAAATTACGTCCAAGCATCAACATTTGAAAATTATTGCTTTTATTTTTTTAACATCTGGCCCAGACAGCGGTGATCCAGAAGGCCTGGATGGCTGTCCACGTATCGCGTTAAGGCCACATTGAGGCCGTTAACCTGACGTACTGGGACCTTCAATGTGCTGCAGGTAAATGTGAGAGTATGAAGAGAGAGGGCAGAAGAGAGCGCAAAAGGGTAAGAATTTGAAGTTCAACCCCAACAGAAAAGTGTCCTCTCTCTGCCCCCCCCCCGCCCCGACCTTTCTCCAACGTTGAGAAGTGTGTTTGCTAACCTGTGATTGGCAGGACGGCTTGATTTGTCAGAAATAAGCTGGAAGCAGTTTAAAATGGAAACTTCACCTAGAGGCAGGCTTGGTCAATCTCATAGAGCATTTCTAATGGCACTAACTGGCAGGGGACTGGACCATTTCTAACAGATATCACACCCAAGTTATAGCTCTAAAATGTTACATACAGAACCTTTAAATACATAAAACATACAAAGAAAAGTCATCTTTTATTTAGTAGGACAATAAGATCAACAGAGTTCCGAGGAGGGACTGCTCTTTTGTTGAACTGCTGCTGGACACTTTTAACAAGACCTGACCTCAGCTGACCCCACAATTGACCCCACCATGACCCCACCTGACCCCAGCCGACCACAGTGAACGTGTCCCTATACGACACCAATTAAGTGTGTTACACAGTCTCCTATGACGGGGCATTTTATTACCATCTACCATCCGAAAAGAAAAAGGGAGGTCTTCAGATTAATTCCATTTAATTTATAATTTCCATTTTTCTTGTATTTTTGGTCTTTTGCTATTTCTATCTTTGGGTGATTTGACTTATATGTGTGCCTTTGAAAGCACCTTAACATATTGCAGTTATGTAGCCACTACAATTCTAAACAAGGGGACACAGTGTGTCTGCCCAATGAAAGACAGCTGAGAAAGGAAATCAATAAACTCTCCATGGCCGTGTGGGTGCCATGGCAACATATGCTGTGAGAGTTCTCTGCCGTCTCCCTGTGTGAGGAAATTACTATGCAGCTGGCTCTCTGATGCCTCCTCAAGCCGCTGGTAGCTGGGTGCACATGGCACTGCACACCCCGCCTGTAAACTTCAACACGTGCAGACAAATGCTCACATGTTGTTCTGGTTATTACCAGAACATAAATTAGAACTGTACTTAATAAAATACATTAATAAAGTGTTCAATGTAACGCTTGTTTTGCATTGCTTCCAGGCAAACAATAATATATATAATAACAAAAATACACAAACACAAACACACACACACACGCAGTTAGGTATGCACACACACGCAGACACACACAAACACAAACACACACTCACGCAAACATATGGACATAGACACACACAGATGCACCCACACGCACATATACACATGCAAATAAACATGCAGGCACACACACACACACACGTACACACACATAAAAGACAGACATACTGATCTCTTCTAGTCAGCTTTCCGCTTAAGAGGTTTCAAATAATTTCATCCACAGTACTGTAGGTAGAAACCCAGTATCCCACCAGCCCTCAACCTTCATGTTAACCATGAGAGCAGCCCACCTCCGACTCCATATGAACGCACATCGGCGCACACAAGCGCTCTCCAGAGTGTAATCTGCATGGATGCAGCTGGCGCTGTTGTCACAGGAGATAGCCGGCAGCCACACAACCAAGCTTTTCATTTTGCAACCTTGAGCTCTGGCTTTCTTACGATGCAGCCTCATATTTGGGCCTCAAAGTCAGAGGCAGACCTGACCTATTGTGTGGGGTAAAAGTGTGTGTGCATGTGTGTGTCTGTATGTGTATCTTTTTATACTGACTTATTAGCTGGTCTCAGTGGCTGGAGAAGAAGAGACATGTATCAAAATCACCATCAATAAAGAGTATGACATGTTTTAATAAAGTAATATTGACTTCATTTATCACTTTTAAGACGCAACAGATCATAATTGTTGGCATTGACCTTGGGTGTCTTGAAAGGCGCCTCTAAATTAAATGTATTATTATTATAATACCACTTTTCTGCTCATTTTGTATTTTTTATTATTCACACATTAAATGTATTCAATTATAACAAATCTCCTCTATAGTGGTTTAATTTGTTACAATGGGTTGCTGACCTTTCAACCAATTCTAGATATGATAGAAGGTTCCTTCCCCCTCGTTTCCTGCTTGGTCGGCATTTCAGTTTGGAACCATCAAACCAATTCCCATTCCTCCTCTGTCTTTAACATGACTGCATACACTGCTCTGTGTAGTGCCAGGTTGCGTGTCTGATAAACAGAATGCTCCTGTTATGATATCAACGGCTATGCTCAATTTATCTTCACGTGGAAGCTCCTTCCTGTACGCTTAATTGGTATTCACTTAACACAAATATTGTTGTCAATTCCTATCTGTAACATTTTTGCATTTTTGCCTGCCCTGAAGTTCATCTGACACAGTGTTAATGTTATGCTTGATTCAGGTTCAGGACAATATGAAAGCCAAACTAAAAACCAGAAGAAGAACCTTTCAGGAACCGAAGAGGCCCGGAACGCCAAGGGAGCGCTTTGTCTCAAAACACAGAGAACCTTTAGGAGAGTCACTCTGCTCTGGACCTCACACACACACACACACACACACACACACACACACACACACACACACACACACACACACACACACACACACACACACACACACACACACACACACAGAGAGAGACGCGCACACACACGCGCACGCACACACACACGCGCACACACACACACACGCGCACACACACACACACACATGCGCACACACACACGCACTCATACAAACACACACACACACACTGACACACACACACACACACGCACACAGACACACACACAGACACACAAAAACAGATACACACAGACACGCACACACCCCCGCGCATGCACAGAAGCATGCACGTATCAAATGCTACATTTGAAATAAGTTTGAGATACCCCGCTAACGCCTAGTATCTGGACTGAATGAGGCATGGTCAGAAATCAAGGGCCACAGAAACATTGTTTAAATCAAGGCTAAGAAGTAGGGTGACACAGTGAAAAGGCTCTCCAGCAGAGTTGGGCTATTAAAATGAAGCAGAGCGAGGAGATAAATAACCACATTCTCTCTGTTGGTATGCTGGGCGGTGATTGAATAGTGAAGGGTATGTTGGTCGACTTCAAGACTTCACTTTCAGAACAAGGAGGACATTTTCTAGTATGCAAAGAAAGGCAAACTGTAAAAACAAAGATAGAGGGATAACAAGAGGAGGCAGAATAAACAGAATGAAACTACATACAGGATATTTTCATGCATAAATACCTTATTTTACTTTCCATTAGATGAACATGTTGCAATTTAACTTACATCCCGACTCTCAAGAAGAGCCGCTCTAATATATTTGAACTGGTCGGCATTGCCAGGTAAAAGGAAGGAAGTGACGTCTGAGGTTCATAACTAACCTTCTTTTGGCGCGTTCACATCGCTGGAAATTATGGGGAAAACATTTCGCAACGCCGGAAAGTTTGTGTGAACAACACCTCATGACGCTGTTATGATTCTACTTCCGTTCGGCAACTCGGGCAAAATTTTGATAACAGAGTTGCCCAGTTGGTGATGTGAGGTATACTAGTGACACGTGGAACATGAACGTTTTACTCACTATAAAAGAATCAACCATCATATCACATACTTGACTATTGATTGACATTACCATCTGTTGGCATCGACTTGGCTCAGTTGTAAACGTTGTGTACTGGTAAACCAGCTCTAGATAAGGGCAAGTGTTGCCTTCCATACAGTGGCATTACTGTATGTGCTTCTCATAAATAAAAGCAAAATGATAGTAGGTGATAGCCATCAAGGAAATAAAGGGATGCAAACTTGAAACTGATCGTACTAAGTTCTGTATTTAGTTCTGACTGGTTTTATCGATAAAAAAACCCTGCTGTGAAGAACTTCCCAACGCAGCGCACATGAACGGTCGATGTCAGGAACATGCTTAAAGTGTAATTCCGGCGCAAATTGAAACCAGAATCTTTGTTTTGGCATGAAAACCCATCAAATAAGCCTTCCCGATACCGTTTTAATTGAAAATCGAATATTATAGTTTGCCGGGCGCAATGTTTGGCGTCCATGTTGTTGGCTTGGGGCATTGAGTTTTGCTTCTAAATCTGCATCTTTGAACCACTAATATTGTTAAAAATAGCACCAAACCTCTGCAGTAGCATGACTAGGGTCCCTACACATAAAACAAAGCACAAACAACTTAGTTTGCAAACCCATAGTTTATTTTAAAAGACAGTTTAACAAGCATTACCGGTCAGTTCGTGTTTACAGGAAGTCCACACAAGTCGATTGCCGAATGCGCCGGAGTTCAGTTCAAGGACGAAAGTTTTGGAATTTATAATTTATATTTATAAATAATATATAGCAAGTGTTGACAGGTAAATTAAAGGAATTGCATATGTAAGTTACAGTTACAAAATAATTGTTCGCTACAATCAAGCATGGCACGTTGTTGACGGAAGACGCACTGCGCACGTGATTGACGCATAGAGTGAAGTACACATGTGCTCAAGCACCGGAGAAGACGACCCATCTACAGCTTGAAGTCAAGAGAGAGATGGTTCGTGTTTTCCCCGGACACGGAAAAAAAATGAAAAGTTACACTCCAGAAACTTTCCATAGACTGCCATTGCGGTACAATGACCGATCTCTAGTAGACCAGTGGCTTATTGTTCTGAATATGGACATGGAGACGCCAATCAAGACGCTAATGCAGAAGGATCACCGTGTCTGCAGTGCTCATTTTGATAAGGACGACTTCATCATTCCCAAAAGAGCTGCTGACCCAAAGAACCCAAAAAGAGTTTCATTGAAGAGGAATGCAATCCCTCGAGTGCGGCAAGTGGCTACGGATAGACTTGAGGTAAGGTTGTTTGCTTATTTTTCGTGTTGATTGTTCACAATTGGTGTGGGGGAGGATGCGTCACGAAACAAAGTTATAAGTCCTATAAGCCCTAACTTCATTCGAAGAAGTGAAAGATGATCTTGTGAGTTGTCCAGGTAGGCTAACCTCGATTTATTGTGTATAAGGATTTGTGGTGGGAATTTCCGGACCACGTCAATCGTTTTCTGTGTCAACCGGGTAGAATAAAGTCATCAGAACGTTTAACAATTGCGGTCATATATTTGTGTAAAAACCGTACAAGACCATACAACAAACAATAAAACAAACGTTGCAAGGAGAAGTCCATTATCAGCTTCCACTGATAGATTACCATTTTATTAACCAAATGGTAAGGTAGTATTGGGGGGCAATGCTGCCCTGGCAATATGAATTCCTGGCTTTAGCCAATGCAATGGACTTCTCCTTGATAACAGAGTTGCCCAGTTGGTGATGTGAGGTATACTAGTGACACGTGGAACATGAACGTTTTACTCACTATAAAAGAATCAACCATCATATCACATACGTTTGTTTTATTGTTTGTTGTATGGTCTTGTACCGTTTTTACACAAATATGACCGCAATTGTTAAACGTTCTGATGACTTTATTCTACCCGGTTGAAAACAGAAAACGATTGACGTGGTCCGGAAATTCCCACCACAAATCCTTATACACAATAAATCGAGGTTAGCCTACCTGACGCATCCTCCCCCACACCAATTGTGAACAATCATATATAACACGAAAAATAAGCAAACAACTTTACCTTAAGTCTATCCGTAGCCACTTGCCGCACTCGAGGGATTGCATTCCTCTTCAATGAAACTCTTTTTGGGTTCTTTGGGTCAGCAGCTCTTTTGGGAATGATGAAGTCGTCCTTATCAAAATGAGCACTGCAGACACGGTGATCCTTCTGCATTAGCGTCTTGATTGGCGTCTCAATGTCCATATTCAGAACAATAAGCCACCGGTCTACCAGAGATCGGTCATTGTACCGCAATGGCAGTTTGTGGAAAGTTTCTGGAGTGTAACTTTTCATTTTTTTTTCCGCATCCGGAGAAAACACAAACACGAACCATCTCTCTCTTGACTTCAAGCTGTGGATGGGTCGTCTTCTCCGGTGCTTGAGCTGTCTTTCACTCTATGCGTCAATCACGTGTGCAGTGTGTCTTCCGTCAAAAACGTGCCCTGCTTGATTGTAGCGAACAATTATTTTGTATCTGTAACTTACATATGCAATTCCTTTAATTTACCTTTCAACACTTGCTATATATTATTTATAAATATAAATTATAAATTCGAAAACTTTCGTCCTTGAACTGAACTCCGGCGTATTCGCCAATCGACTTTTGTGGACTTCCTGTAAACACGAACCTACCGGTAATGCTTGTTAAACTGTCTTTTAAAATAAACTCTGGGTTTGCAAACTAAGTTGTTTGTGCTTCGTTTTATGTGTAGGGACCCTAGTCATGTTATTGCAGAACTTTGGTGCTATTTTTAACAATATTAGTGGTTAAAAAATGCAGATTTAGAAGCGAAACTCAATGCCCCAAGCCAACAACATGGACGCCAAACATTGCGCTCGGCAAACTATAATACTTGATTTTCAATTAAAAAGGGTTCATGGTAGAAGCGTTCACGTTCGCGATCCCTGTCAGGTCTTAATAAACCTGCGAATTCTACCGAACACACTGAAGCCGAGTGAAAGACAATGATGTCCAGAAGCTCAACAAATGACAGGAGCCCTCCAGTCCGGAGCAGGAAGAGAGGCCAATGCCAGCCTCCAAGGCCAGCGCTGACCATCATATCTCTGAATGTTGAAGGACTGTCTGCAACTAAAGAAGAACTTGTTGCAAAACTCTGCAAAGAATACCAGTGCGATATTCTCTGCCTACAGGAAACCCACCGCGGACCTAAAAATCCTCGCCCTCGAGTGGAAGGTATGACCGCCCTCATAGAAAGACCACATGAAAAATATGGCAGCATCATGCTAGCAAAAAATGACACAATCGTCGAATCAACAACAAGGAGCGACGAAAACAACATTGAAGTCCTAACCACTGAGCTGAGAGGAGTCACCGTCACCTCAGTCTACAAACCACCACCCATACCCATGAAGATGCCTGAAATACCACCATCTGGAAAACCGCAGATTGTGATAGGAGATTTCAACAGCCACAGCACGCAATGGGGATACGCCAACAACAACGAAGATGGAGATGCAGTGGAAATGTGGGCCGAAAACTGCCAGCTAAATCTGATCCACGACGCAAAACAACCAAAGTCCTTCAACAGCGGACGATGGAGAGCAGGCTACAACCCTGATATTGCGTTTGTCAGCCACAAGATCGCTGGATTAAGCAAAAAGCTAGTCTTGGAGCCACTGCCAAGGACCCAACACCGTCCCATCGGCATCACAGTCAACGCTGCAATAACCCCAGCCACAGTTCCATTCCGAAGAAGATTCAACTTTGGAAAAGCGAAATGGCCTGGCTTCCAAGAAGATCTCGAAAGGAAGATTGCCCACCTCCCAGCAGACCCCAGGAACTATGACAAGTTCACCAAGCTTGTGCACGAAGCAGCCCGCAAGAACATCCCAAGAGGCTGCCGCACTCAATACATCCCAGGCCTGGACGCCACAAGTACCGAACTTTATGAGCAATACCAACAGCTCTATGAATCGGACCCCTTTGCTGAAACTACCACCGAAGTAGGTGAGAGACTCATGACCTCTATTTCAGAATGCCGCCAGCTGAAGTGGAAAAACCTGCTGGAGACAACTGATATGTCAAAGAACAGCAAAAAGGCATGGAGCCTCATCCGAAAAATCAGCAACGACCCATCAACCCCAACCCAGCGACAGTATACTACCACGGCCAACCAAGTTGCGCACCAGCTGCTGCTCAATGGGAAATCCACCACCAAACAGCCCAGACCAAAGGTAGACCGAGTAAAGCACTACCAAACTATGGGACTGACTAAGCCGTTCTCCCCTGAAGAGCTCAATACCAGCATCAACACCTTAAAAAACGGTAAAGCCATCGGACTGGACAACATTTTCACGGAAGAGATAAAACATTTTGGACCTCTGATGAGGAAATGGATTCTCCAGCTGATGAATAGATGCATGCTGACAAAAACCAGCCCAAAGATCTGGAGGAAAACCAGGATTATTGCCCTTCTCAAACCAGGCAAAGATCCAGCGCATGCAAAGAGCTTCCGCCCAATCTCTCTGCTATGCCACCTCTACAAGCTGTTTGAACGCTTGATTCTCAACAGGCTTGCCCCTGTTGCTGAACCAGCCATCATCCCTCAACAAGCCGGATTCCGAGCTGGCAAATCTACAACAAGCCAACTCCTGAAGCTCACTCAACACATTGAGGATGGATTCCAGAAAGGACTGGTAACAGGAGCTGTCTTTGTTGATCTGTCTGCCGCATATGACACTGTGAACCATCGCCTCCTCCTTAAAAAGATCTTGGAGCTGACAAAAGACCTGGCACTCACAGACCTCATTGGAGCCCTCCTGAAAGACAGGCGCTTCTTTGTTGTCCTGAATAACAAGCAGAGTCGCTGGCGACAACAACGAAATGGCCTACCTCAAGGTAGCGTGCTGGCCCCACTCCTATATAACATCTACACCAACGACCAGCCAATGGACCAGGACACCGAGCGTTTCATCTATGCCGACGATCTCTGTGTAACATCTCAAGAGAACTCGTTTGAAGCAGTAGAAGCAAACCTCACCACAGCCCTATATCAGCTACTCCTCTATTACGAGCACAACCACCTAAATGCCAACCCTGCAAAGACCCAAGTCTGCTCCTTCCATCTTAGGAACCGTGAAGCCAACCGACCACTTAACATCAAATGGTCTGGAACACCACTTGAGCACTGTACCAACCCCATCTACCTTGGAGTAACCCTGGATCGTACCCTCACCTTTAAGGAACACATCAAAAACACAAAATCCAAAGTCGGTTCCCGAAACAACATCCTAAGGAAACTGACCAACTCCAAATGGGGAGCCACAGCACACACATTAAAATCTACTGCCTTGGCCCTGTGCTATTCCTCTGCAGAATATGCATGTCCTGTTTGGGAGAGGTCAACCCATGCCAAGAAACTTGACTCAGCATTGAACAACACCTGCCGTCGGATCACTGGCTGCTTGAAACCCACCAACACAAGCAACCTCCACCTCCTTGCTGGCATTGCCCCTTCTGATATTAGACGGAAAGTTACCAGCCGAGTCGAGAAAACAAAATCTGCAATCGATGAACGCCATCTCCTCCATGGATGTCACCCTCCGGCCCAACGGCTAAAGTCAAGGAGAAGCTTTCTCAGCCATGTCCAGCCCCTAACAAAGTCTCGGGAAGAAACCAGAATCCAACTCTGGATGGAAAAACTTGAGAATAACCCACCTCCAACTGGCATGGGAATACCCCCCACTGAAAAACTACCCCCTGGTGCAGAAGCATCATGGACCCAATGGAAAACACTAAACCGCCTCAGAACAAGAACAGGACGATCCAAAGATGCTCTGGTCAGATGGGGCTACAAGAATGGCCCAACCACCTGTGCATGTGGAGAAGCAGACCACACAATGGAGCACTGCCTTGTCTGCACTCTACTACCCAACCCCTGCAGCCCAAAAGACCTTGCAGTTTTCAACAACAATGCAAAGGACTGTGTAATGAAATGGGAAACTGTCATATAAACGCTTCAGTGAAACGAAAAGAAGAAGGAATTAAAAAGGTATCTGGGAGGCTTATTTGATGGGTTTTCATGCCAAAACATAGATCCTGGGTTCAATTTGCGCCGGAATTACACTTCAAGCACGAGCGTCAACACTGGCGAGCCGACTCGATATCACCAGGACCATGAACGTGCCTCAAATGATCGCTGTCGTCCCACGGAGATGGCCCTCTAGTGTTCTGATGTGCATGATGGTTCTCTGACGTCCAGCCGGCTGCAGGTCACTCACTTGCCAAAGGGTTCAGTAATGAGTTAATTTCTGATTCTTTCACCTTCAAACAATACACAGTATATACAATGACTACAGTTTTCGCAACCTCTAGTTGTAATTAAACCCGTAGCAATAATGTGGAAACCCCAGTCGATAATGATATAATTGTACAACGTATAACATTCGTTCCCCACAAGTGACTCTTAAAAGCAGTGCCAACATTTAAATATTTTTTAACCATTTAGCGAACAAAAGGCAACAGTCCGAGTATCTTTTAGGGGGCCACTCAATGACATTGTGAAAAAGAGTTTCCTCGACGCACAATGTTGTTGGTAAAAACATATTTTTACTTAAAAACAATACAACAGTCGAGTCACTTGCACAACTCAAGCCTCCCTCCAGTCTATAACTCTGGCCCTCTTAAGGAGCACCAGAATGGGTGTGGCTCAATTAACCCATGAGCCACAGCTGCAGACTAATACAGGGCTAACAGCCGGACAGGAACACGTGAATCTTTTAAAACATGTTAACACAGTGAAGATGCCATTCACATCTTCACAGACATGCAGAAGCGTCATCAACTGAGAAATACAGACTTTCTACTCCTCATTCACATATAAGGTAATTTACATTTCCTACTGAGAAAAAACTACCTCAGGGGTAGTATTATTCAGGAGATTTTCAGGGTACAAATACCAGGATATGTTGTTCACACATACGGCCCATCAGGAGAATATCAGGACTTACACGTGTGTCTGAAATCAGCTACACACACAAACACACACACACACACACACGTTGTGGCATCCCGCCCCTGAAACCTCGGCCCGGACGGGTCCGAGGGACAGTGGTGGATGGGGTATACCGCCGCCACCCGCTAGCCGGCGACAGGGAGCACCTTGTCCTTCCCCCCAATCAGCAGGATGGGGGACACCCGGCGGCTGGGAGGAAGACCCGGAACCGGCATAAGAGGGGCCACGGAGCGGGAGCAGGGACGGTTCGGGAATACGCGTTAACGCGAGAACTAGAGGCTCACGGAGACCCTAGAGCGACACCGCCTCCTAACGAATCTTGCTGAATAAACGCAGAGTACGGCTTAACCCCTCACTGCCTCGTGTCTTGTGCTTTTACCTGGCGCACATGTGGTACGGATTACCACATCCCGACCAGCCGCCTCACCAAGCTGGGACCCGACGACGATGTGGAGGCATACCTCGAGGTCTTCGAGCGGACCGCCCAGAGGGAAGGCTGGCCGGAGGAGCAGTGGGCGCATATTGTGGCACCGTTCCTCACCGGGCCCGCCCAGCAGGCGAGCCAGTACCTGCCGGCGGACGCCGCACGCCAGTACCCGGCTCTCAAACAGGCGATATTGGCCTATTATGGGCACAACCTCGCGGCGCGGGCGCAACGCGTCCATGATTGGCAGTTCAACGTGCGGGGAGCCGTGCGGACGCAGATCGCCCAACACAGCCGGCTGGTGAAGCGGTGGCTGGCGTCGGGAGAGGGACCCAGCCCAATCAGCTGGCGACCTGCTGGGCGCAGGGGACGTCCGGAAGTCCGACCATCCCGGCGCGGGTGATGAACCGGGACACGCAGGCCCTCCTGGACACCGGCAGCGGTTACCCTCCTTTGCCCCGACTTGGCGGGCGGGAAGGCAGGGGAACCTATGGAGGTGGCCTGCGTACACGGGGACACCCGGACGTACGCAACGTGCCACGTGGTCGTCCGGACCCCACACGGAGTGTTCACGACCCGGGCGGGGATCGTTCCCCACCTACCGGTACCGTTGTTGATTGGGAGGGACTGCCCGGTTCTTCACCGGCTGTGGGACCCGACACGGGAGATCCGGAGCCGGAAAGGCCCTCCCAGTAGAGGGGCGCGGGAGGCTCGGCAGGCCTACGGGGCTCCCATCGTCCCCGGGAGAGCTGACGGCGGAGGACGAGGAGTCAGAGGGGAACGGACCTTCCCCAACGGGGTCCCCGGTTCACACGAGGAGAGGACCCGCCCGGAGCGAGACGCCAGAACCTTCCCGACACCCCGGAGACCCTACCGAGTAGCAACAGGGGAGGGGGGAGTGAGAGAGCAGCTAGTGGTGCCCCGCCCCTACGTTAGCAAGGTGCTCTTCATGGCCCACACCCACCTCCTGGGGGCCCACCTGGGCATGGACAAAACCCGGGAGCGGATCCTTGTGAGGTTCTACTAGCTGGGCGTTAAGAGGGATGTCTAGCGCCACTGTCAGGGGTGCCCCGAGTGCCAGCGGGTAGCCCCCCGGTCCACAGCCCGAAACCCCATCATTCCTATGCCAATCATAGACACTCCTTTCGACCGCATAGCGCTAGACATTGTGGGGCCCCTGCCCAAGACCAGCCGGGGACACGCTACATTCTGGTGCTGGTCGACTACGCCACCCGGTACCCCGAGGCTCTCCCACTGCGCGCCGCCACCGCCAAGGCGGTCGCCCGTGAGCTAATGCTCCTCTGGGGATAGCTAAAGAGGTGCTCACCGATCAAGGGTCATGCTTCATGTCGCGGGTAATGAAAGAGGTTCTGAGTCTCTTACAGGTGAAGCAGCTCCGGACCTCGGTCTACCACCCCCAGACAGATGGCCTGGTCGAGCGTTTCAATAAAACTCTGAAACAGATGCTCAAAAAGGCCATGCACGTGGACAGGAAGAACTGGGACCAGCTGCTCCCTCACATGCTGTTCGCAGTACGGGAGGTTCCCCAGGCGTCCACCGGATTCAATTCAATTCAATTCAATTTTATTTGTATAGCCCTTAATCACCATTACAGTCTCAAAGGGCTTAACAGGCCAAATATTTGTGACACCCCCCTTTACCCATGCCCCCACACGGGCAAGAAAAAACTCCCTTGAATCAGCAAGGAAGAAATCTTGAGAAGAAACGCAGTGTAGGGGATCCCTTCTTCCAAGGATGGTCAGGAGTGCAATGGGTGCCACAATTGGCATACAGGTAAATACATGTACATCATATTTAAAAAGGTGATGGGGTTCTGGCCGGTTATCCATGAGGAGAGTCCAGGCATCCAGTCCAGCACCCGCAGCACGCTACAACTGACAGAATAGTGAATTAGAACGGAAAAGTACATAGTGGGAATGTATAATGTAATAAGAAAAGCACAAGCAAACAGAGTAGTCTTCACTACGCATCTGTTGTTTTCACACTCCAAATGCAAGATTGTAGAGGTGCGTTTTGAGCTTCCCTTTGAATAGCTCCACAGAGTCAGCTTCCCTGATCGCTGATGGCAGCCTATTCCATAAAAAGGGGGCTCGATAGGCAAACGCTCTCTGTCCAGCCGATTTCTTTTTAACCTTCGGCTTCTCCCCCTTCGAGCTGCTGTATGGACGGAGGCCCTGCGGTATCCTGGACATCGCGAAGGAGGCCTGGGAGAGCCAGCCATCCCCCCACCGCACCACCGTGGAGCACGTGGAGCAGGTGCGAGACCGCATGGCCCGGGTGTGACCCATCGTTCGGGGGCACCTCCAACGAGCGCAGCAGGCCCAGGCGAGGGTCTATAACCGGGGAGCCCAGCTGCGGACCTTTCAGCCGGGAGACCTGGTCCTGGTCCCCACGGCGGAGTGCCGGTTCCTGGCCAAGTGGCAGGGACCCTACGAGGTGGTGGAACGCGTGGGGGAGGTGAACTACCAAGTCCGCCAGCCAGGGAGGCGGAAGCCGACTCAACTCTACCACATCAACATCCTGAAGCAGTGGAGGGGGGGGGGGAGCAGAAAGCCACCGACCCCGCTCCCCTGGCGCTGGCGGCCCGGCGGTAGATCCCGGAGGTCCCGGTGGGGGAGGACCTCAGCCCGGCCCAGAGGCACGACCTTGATGAGGTTATCATGCAGCACCGGGACGTGTTCTCCGACCTGCCAGGGAGGACCACGGTCACCCACCACGACATCCGGACGTCACCGGGTGTAAGGGTAAGGTTCCCACCCTACAGGATCCCGGAGGCCCAGAGGGAGGCCATACTGACGGAGGTGCGCCGGATGCTGCAGCTCGGGGTGATCGAAGAGTCGCGCAGCGCCTGGTGCAGCCCAGTGGTCCTCGTGCCCAAACCAGACGGCACATATCGGTTTTGTAACGACTTCATGAGGTTGAACGAGGCGTCGGAATTCGACGCCTACCCCATGCCCAGCGTTGACAAACTAATCGAGCGCCTGGGGCCGGCGCGGTACCTTTCAACCCTGGACCTGACGAAGGGGTACTGGCAGGAGCCGTTGACCCGAGCGGCCCGAGAAAAGACAGCGTTCTCCACCCCTGGGGGTCTCTATCAGTACACCGTCCTCCCTTTCGGAGTACACGGCGCCCCGGCCACCTTTCAACGAATGATGGACCAGCTCCTGAGGCCCCACCAGGCCTACGCGGCAGCCTATATCGATGACATTATTATTTCCAGCCCAAGCTGGGATGCCCACGTCCGCCAGCTAAGGGCCGTGTTGGGGGAACTGCAAAAGGCGGGCCTCACCGCCAACCCGGCCAAATGTCGTCTCGGGCGGGAGGAGACGACGTACCTCGGGTACCAGGTAGGGAGGGGAACCGTGCGGCCACAGGAAGGTAAGGTAGCCTCCATACGGGACTGGCCTCAACCCGGCACCAAGAAGCAAATGAAGGCGTTCTTGGGGCTAGTAGGCTACTACCAGCGCTTCATACCCGGGTTCGCCACGCTGGCCAGCCCGATGAACGACCTGACCCAAAAGGCCCTGCCGGACCGAGTCACCTGGTCGGAGGCAGCTGACCGGGCTTTCAGGACGCTTCGGGAGGCCCTGTGTTCCGAGCCGATTTTAATAACACCTGATTTTAATCTCCCCATGATAGTGCACACGGACGCCTCGGAGGTGGGACTCGGGGGGGGTCCTGTCCCAGATCCGGGCCGGAGAGGAACACCCCGTCACATTCATCAGCCGGAAGCTCCTTGCCAATGAGCGCAATTACTCTACCGTGGAGAAGGAAGCCCTGGCCATCAAGTGGAGCCTCGAGAAGTTAAGGCAGGGAGGGAGTTCACCTTGGTCGCCGACCACGCCTCCCTGAAGTGGATGGCCGGGGCCAAGGATACCAACGCCCGGGTGACGCGGTGGTTCCTGGCCCTCCAAAATTTCCGGTTCCGGGTGGACCACCGACCGGGCAGGGAGCACGCCAACGCCGACGCCCTCTCACGCAGGGATGCCTGCCTGGGGGGGTTCCCCGGAGACCAGAGGCTTGAGCAAGCGGTGGAGGAGTGTGGCATCCCGCCCCTGAAACCTCGGCCCGGATGGGTCCGAGGGACAGTGGTGGACTGGGTATACCGCCGCCACCCACTAGCCGGCGACAGGGAGCACCTTGTCCTTCCCCCCAATCAGCGGGATGGGGGACACCCGGCGGCTGGGAGGAGGAAGACCCGGAACCGGCATAATAGGGCCACGGAGCGGGAGCAGGGACAGTTCGGGAATACGCCGTTAACGCGAGAACTAGAGGCTCACGGAGACCCTAGAGCGACACCGCCTCCTAACGAACCTTGCTGAATAAACGCCGAGTACGGCTTAACCCCTCACTGCCTCGTGTCTTGTGCTTTTACCTGATTACGTGATTACGTGATTAAACGTGATTACTTAATTAATTGAAGACAAACTAATAGGCCTATGTGAGTAATTAGGGTAATGTCACGCCTTTCAATTCTCATAGAAGGAGAGTTAGGACCATTTTAGTTAAGCATTGACCTTTTTATGTTTCGTTGAGTGGTACGATCCTCATTCCTTACATACAAATAATCTGTTCTTTGTAGAGTTTTAGTTGGGCACTTTAAGCAACTCCTATATTGTATTCCTTGTGTCTTTTGCCGTCAGAAAGGAAAAATAATGTGCATATTTCCATGAGAGAAATACAACGCCCGGACTGTCGTCGAGGCGTTGTATTTACTGAAGGCCTGTATTGTACTGAAGGCCTACCTGGTGTTATAAGTGTAAATGTATCATACCTATTATTCATAAAACTAATTCTGTGTGTGTGTTGGGTATGATGGAGCCTTGTTTCATCCTGCAAACTGGTTTAGTCTCCTCTAAAACAACGTCAGTTGCGAGATTAGACTAACACGCACAAAATACGCCCTCTAGTGTCTGATGTGAATTTCTCTGAAGACACAGCAATTGAGATCAAGGTAAAACGCAGCAGCAGGTTAAACCACAAGTACATATGACTCAGCAATGGAGTTTAAGACGTCACGTGACTTCTTGCGTCACCGACGAGTTTAAACCCGTGTTAAACTCTAAAAAGTGGCTAAGCTAGCGACAGAGCAATCGTCCCTTATGCTTAAAAAAATAACATCTTACCTGTGTGTTTGTGAGCTGCAGGCTGCTTGGCACATGCGCACACGAGTAGCTTGAGTAACTGGTGCGACAGGCCTGCTAATATAGTAATAAGTTGTCAGAGCAGTCCAAATAGCTGTGAGGGCCTGAAACAGTCCTTTGATTTAGACTATCGGAAGTAATGTTTGCACACTTAACTAGATGTTTCTGGGAGGAACACAAGAGCAGGATCTGTGGTTACCATTACTTGACACTTCATATGCATATGCTGAGGTGTAGTTTGAGTGCCCAAAGCGTGTCTTTCAACATTCATCCCCCATCTATACTGCAGCAACAATTAATCAAAATAAGAACAAATTGTATACATTTTATAAAAAATGTATAAAAAAAGTTTACATGGCACTCCACTTCTTACTCCAACACCTAGGCCACGTCCACATGGACGAAAACTTTATTTTCCCCTCCGTTTTCCTTTGATGCGTTTCAGGAACATATCAAGGCACTGGTTCTCCACAAAAAAAAGCGGAGCGCATCCAGTCTGCGAGCATCCAGCCTGCACGCATCCAGCCTGCGCACATCCAGCCTGCGCGCTGTATACAAACATTAAGTCGAGGAGGAGATAGCAGTTAAACCTTTTAGATTGAGCAGAAATACAAATTTGCCAAGGGGCCAAAAATACAAAAATAATACAATAATAACATCAATTCAACGCAACTCTAACGTCGCCCAGGTGGTGGGGGGGGGGGGCGATGACGTCATTGTTTACATTTCAGGTATCCACCTGTTTTAACTCATCAATGACACTGGGACCTGGTTTCAGAAAAGTGCGTTTTCGGGCACCGAAAACGCCAGATCCGTCTTGACGGTCGGCCCAAATGCACAAGACGTATTCGTTTTCACCAAAAAATCAGTTCCATGTGGACGGGACTCCCCCCTCACCACCGAGGCCCTGGTCCCCCTGACCACCGAGGCCCCGGCCCCTCTCACCACCGAGGTCCCGGTCCCCCTCACCACGAGGCCCCGGTCCCCCTCACCACGAGGCCCCGGACCCCCTCACCACCGAGGCCCCGGTCACCCTCACCACGAGGCCCCGGTCCCCCTCACCACGAGGCCCCGGTCCCCCTCACCACGAGGCCCCGGTCCCCCTCACCACCGAGGCCCCGGACCCCCTCACCACCGAGGCCCCGGACCCCCTAACCACCAATATGTGTTCATTGTTAGGCACCACGAGACCAAAACAAATTCCTTGTATATGAATACCTACTTGGCAATAAATCTGTTCCTGCTTCTGATTCTGATTCTGATTGACTGGTCGCCTCTGATTTCACATTCGCACTCAGGATGACCGGTTGTCTCTGATTTCACATTCACACTCAGGATGAGCTTCCATTTCCAACCGACCACTCTCTTGTCGCGACTAAGTAGTAAGGAACTTCTTTACTGCACTCTCTTTCACTGATATGAAAGGCAAGGAATGCTATGTTAAAGGGATAGGCTCCCTTGTGGTGCCCACATGTGTCAAAGAGGTGCTGATGTGGAAACACGGACAGGAAGTCAACGTGGAGCAGAGGACATGTGAAAGGGGGAAGGGTCAAAGGGTTGAGATACTGGCTGTAATTACATTACATACATATTGGCTTGGGGAAATGCTTTTTATGTGTGTGTGTGTCTTTGTTACATATACAATGTTTTAGTATGAACATTTACCTTACATTTTATCGCATGTGGTTTAACCCTGGATGGTTGATAGTGAACACTGTGCTAGAAGAAGACTGTTTTACATGTGGACACCTGCTCTGATGTCTACTGGGCTCTTTGAAACATCTGCATTACAACCTGGACAGCTAATGGCTGGATATGCTGATAAATAGGCCATGTCAGTAAGTATATATTTTGATTTCCAGGAAGTAAGGGCCCCAATGTTAGCTACCCCTCTTGTTTGTTCAGTCTTGTTTTAATAAGTTCAGTGTTGTGTGATGTGAATGTATAATGCCACCTTAGGGGAAAGAGGCCAAATCTAAACCCAAGTAGTTTTTTTTTAAATAATAAACTATCCTGAGCAAAATGGCTCCCTAGGATCCCGGAGACCTTAGGACAGTGTTTTGTTGCTAAAGGACAGTGTGAGAATAATGGCTCTCACACCACTCTGCTGTGCTAACTATACACAATGCAAATGCTAATTAAGCTGCTCCAACCGAAAACAGTGCACTTGTTAGGGGTCCTACAAAATCCCTAGGGATGGGCAAAATGATTATTTTTGGGGAACTAGTTCTTTCAGTTCAGTTCACTATAACGATTCGTTCGTTTGATTCGTTCGTTTTGATTCGTTCGTTACGTCATTTGGGGCCGGAGGTGGTAAAAGCTGCATACTTGGCACACGTGTGCCAGGTGACTGCGGGACAATATGGTCTTACATTCATAGCAATTAATGGCCAAAGGTGTTATAAGTGGTGGAGATATGCAATTTAAATTTAAATATATTCATACCCCCAATGTTTAAAAAGCTATACCTTTGCATCAAAGCCATGTGGGCTCGACTGTCGAAAATATGGCTACTAAGAGCAGATTCCGTAGTATATCCATGCCAAAGTATATCTCTGAAAAGAAAAATTGCATGCATTGGTTTGAAGTTCGCCCATCCAAATCGAGGCATCCCGCCAACCCAGGCTTGGTCTTAAAGGGGTACACACATAATTTCTCGAAAGTCTGTTTTTGACGGTGAATTTCGATACTCTATAATTAAGAACCAGTCAACTATGAATCAAAAATATTCAAATCATATAGTGGATTATCACTCTAAATGGTTGGGGATTCTTTTGATACGTTTACTTCCGGTTAAACCATAAGGCATACAAATACCATTTCACCATACCTACCAAGCTCATCATACATCATTCTCCTTCTGAAAATATACTGTCATCTGCCGTTGGCATTTCACATGTCAATTGTAGTATTGTGGTACAGCGTTGGCCAAATGACCATGGGGTTGCTGGTTCAACTCTGACCTCAAACTAAACTTTTTGTGAGACATGAAATCAAACGATCTTTATTGTTTCTTGTTCAGTAGGCCGTGGCCACCATGCTCCCATATTGTAGGACCCCGTTATCGTTGCTTCAACTATAATTATGAAGTGCTTTTGCAAAGGAGAGCACAGCACATACACGCTATGTTGAAAGGTAAACACAGAAACCCATTTCCCCATTCAGTTAATGACCTATTTAGATTTTATTTGAGTGTTGAGTTTATGCAGTGTGAATTATTGGTTTACTCCGACAATGATGTGATTATTATTACAGATTATTTTCGGGCTACATCATATAAATTGTCAATTTATTTATATGTAAGTTCTGCTCTCTGCTCCTTTTGAAGCAAATGCTCTGTGATCCTGTCATACCAACTAGCTGTATTTTCCAGTGACTTGACCACTGTCCGCCCCCCTTGGCCAATGGCCAGCAGAGCTAGGCTGCTTAAACAGGCTTGGCCCATTGTTTCTTGGGTGTAGGACTTGGAGTGCTTTAAGCAGGAGAAGCTCCTTTCTACACCTGCAGATGTAGCTCCAATTGTGGCCACTAATGAGAACAGTTTGTAAAGCTGAGGCATTGTACTATCCAACTCAATGTCTTTAAGGAACATCAAGAAATCACACAGCTTTCCCCTGTCACCCTGCAAGTCCTGATCTGAATACAGGACTTGAAATACAGACCTCAGGCTACCTGAATCAAAGTGATGGCCAACTACCAAAACAATATTAAACTGAAACAAGGAAATGTGGGAATTCTGTTAGACTGAAACAAGAAATTGTGCGTATAATTGTAATGTAAATGTATGATGAAAAAAAATGTACGATGAAAATTGTCTAGCAATTTCGCCAAGCAAATATTAAGAAATTGGTGGCATTCGCTGGCAAAATCCACGATGGCACTGGGGTCTTAAGAGAGGACTGACTGGCGATGGGTCAGTCGCGAATGAGCCGATTCAAAGAGCCGGCTCTTTTAAGTGAACGATGGGAGTCGGCTCCCGACCGCAAGCCGTTTTTCCTTTTTTTTCTTGTATATAAAGTTTGCCTATGATATGAATGATATGAAGATCACCAGGCTACGGGTGCTCCGTGCATGCTATGCTTGTGTGCAGTGACTGACTGTGGGGCTCAATCCCTGCCAGGTCGACACATGGCAGAAAACATTGAAATGTGTTAATTGGCTAGAGAAAAGTGATTTTGCTTGTTGATTCAGATCTTAGATTATTGGAGGTGATCCACAAAAGCCTATATGGTCGGAACAATGGGATGTCGGAGCAGATGTCACGGTTTGGTACACAAGAAACTAAGGTGACTCAAGTGCGAAGCAAAAACAGGATAAGTGTAAGGCATTTATTCCTCATTAATAAAGTTCCAAAAAGCTCAGAAGATCCAAAACGCAAAACACAGTCATCCAAAAGGCAAAAAACACGAAAACTCAGTCCAACAATCCTAAAGGGCAAAAACACAATCAAAGTAAATCCAAAGGGTAATCCAAAACTCTGAGTATGAGAACAGTCCAGGGTCAAACAACAAGAAATCCAAAATGCAGGGATCAAGATCAAGGTCTAATCACATGGTTACATTGAAGACTCAACAGAGACAGAGTGAAAGAACCAGGCTTAAGTACTGTGAGACAAACACGGCTAAACCAATCACATGACTAATTAAAAAGGGCCAGGTGAGTCTGCTTAACAATCGACATTAGGTGGAAACAACACAGAGAACAGAAAGACAGAATTGGCGCCATCTAGCGGTCTATGACCCAATAGTCCAACATTATGACAGAATCTCCCCCTCTAGGAACACCTCCTGGCGTTCCCAGGACGATCAGGATGCTGTTGGTGAAAGTCTCTGATCAGGGTCTTGTCGACAATATTCCGAGAAGGAACCCATGAACGTTCTTCAGGGCCGTAGCCTTCCCAATCCACCAAGTACTGGACCGACCTCTGGACCCGACGGGAGTCCAGCAGCCGATTCACCGTGTAGACTGGTCCACCATCAACCATCCGGGGTGGAGGAGGGGGCTTGAGGGCAGGGGCAAAAGGGGAGGTAAGCACGGGTCTCAAACGTGAAACATGAAAAGTGGGGTGGACTTTCATGGACCGGGGCAGTTGGAGTCTGTAAGCGACTGGATTAACCCGGTGGGTAACCTTGAAGGGACCAATGTAGCGTGGGGCAAGCTTACGGGACTCCACCCGTAACGGTAGATCCTTTGCGGACAGCCAGACCTTCTGTCCCGGGCGGAAGATAGGAGCCGGTGTCCGGTAACGGTTGGCTTGCAGCTGGTTCCGTTTGCCGGTGCGAAGCAGTGCCTGACGAACCCTTTTCCAGGTTCGTCTGCACCGCCGCACGAAATGCAGAGCAGACGGCACCCCTGCTTCACTCTCCTGCTCTGGGAACAAGGGTGGTTGGAACCCAAACTGGCACTGGAATGGGGATAGACCAGTGGAGGAGGACTGGAGGGTATTATGAGCATACTCCGCCCACGGCAACTTGGCGCTCCAAGATGAGGGATTGTCAGCAACCAAGCTCCGAAGGGTGGCCTCCATCTCCTGGTTTACCCTCTCTGTCTGGCCATTGGACTGCGGATGGAACCCAGAGGACAGGCTGGCAGTGGCCCCTATGAGTCGGCAAATGGCTTGCCATACACAGGAGGAAAACTGGGGGCCTCTGTCTGAGACGATGTCCTGCGGCAGACCAAAAACACATGAGAGAAATACAAGCTTAGCAGTCTCAAGTGCAGATGGCAACTTAGGTAAAGAAATTAGGCTGCAGGCCTTAGAGAACCTGTCAACAATAACTAAAATGACACTGTTACCTTCTGAGACGGGTAGGCCAGTCACAAAATCCATGGACTGGTGCGACCAGGGCCGACTGGGAGTTGGGAGTGGCAAGAGCAACCCTTGAGGACGCTGACGAAGGTCTTTGCTTCGGACACAGGTAGCACAGGCGGCAACGAAGTCCTTAACCTCCCTCTCCATCTCCGGCCACCAGAAGCTTCGCTTGAGGAACTCCAGAGTTCTTTGGGCACCTGGATGTGCTGTGAGATGCGAGGAATGGCCCCACTGGAGAACTTCAGACTGTGCTCTTCTGGGAACAAACAGTTTACCATCTGGTGCAGGTCCAGGGTCAGGATCCTGCTGAAGAGCCCGTCTGACAACGGTCTCGATTCCCCAACGGACAGGTGCAACAATTCTCTTCGATGGGATAATTGGCCCTATATCCTCTTCCCGGTTGTTAGGCAGAAACTGCCTGGATAGGGCATCAGGTTTTCCATTTTTGGAACCGGGTCGATAGGACAAGGTGAAGTCAAAGCGACCGAAGAATAATGCCCACCGAGCTTGCAGAGGATTCAGGCGTCTGGCTTGCTGGAGGTACTCCAGGTTCCGATGGTCCGTCCAAACCAAGAAAGGATGCTGGGCTCCTTCCAGCCAGTGGCGCCACTCTTCAAGCGCCATCTTCACTGCCAGAAGTTCCCTGTCCCCAACATCATACCTTGTCTCCGTGGAACTGAGGCGATGGGACAAAAAGGCACATGGGTGTACCTTCCCATCCGTCGAGCGCTGAGACAAGACAGCTCCAATACCCACGCTGGAGGCATCCACCTCTACAATAAAAGGTAAAGAGGGATTAGGTACTGTCAGTATAGGAGCCGAAGAGAAGCGCTCCTTGAGTCTTCGGAATGCCTGGTCTGCATCAGGAGTCCATCCAAAAGGTGCTGCTTCCTTCTTGGTGAGAGCAGAGATAGGAGCAGCCACAGAACTAAAACCTCTGATGAACCTCCTGTAGAAGTTTGCAAACCCAAGGAATTGCTGGACCTCTTTCACAGTCTTAGGAACGGGCCAGTCTCGCACCACTTGAGTCTTCCTTGAGTCCATCAGAACCTGACCTTGTTTGATGATGAACCCAGGGAAAGCCACGTCGGTGACATGAAACTCGCACTTCTCAGGTTTTACATACAAGTGGTTCTTTAAAAGTCTCTGGAGGACCTGACGCACATGTTGGCAGTGCTCGTGACGAGACTTGGAAAAAATCAAAATGTCATCCAAATAAACAAACACAAAAAGGTTAATCATGTCACGCAAAACATAATTTATCAGGGCTTGAAATACAGCTGGGGCATTAGTGAGTCCAAAGGGCATCACTTGGTACTCATAGTGTCCAGAGGGGGTGTTAAAAGCTGTCTTCCACTCATCACCTTGTCTGATGCGAACGAGGTGACAAGCATTGCGAAGGTCCAACTTAGAAAAAATGGTGGCCCCTTGTAGAAGATCAAAAGCTGTGGAGATCAACCGAAGGAGTTCCAAAAAGCTCAGAAGATCCAAAACGCAAAGTCCAAGTAATCCAAAAGGCAAAAAACACGAAAACTCAGTCCAACAATCCAAAATGTCAAAAACACAATCAAAATAAATCCAAAGGGTAATCCAAAACTCGGATGAGAACATATGAGAACAGTCCAGGGTCAAACAACAAGAAATCCAAAATGTAGGGTTCAAGATCAAGGTCTACTCACATGGTTTCATTGAAGACTCAACAGAGACAGAGTGAAAAAACCAGGCTTAAGTACTGTGAGACAAACCAATCACATGACTAATTAAACAGGGCCAGGTGAGTCTGCTTAACAATCGACATTAGGTGGAAACAACACAGAGAACAGAAAGACAGAATTGGCGCCATCTAGCGGTCTATGACCCAATAGTCCAACATTATGACAGCAGAATTTTTTTTCTTTTCGAAATAAAGGGACATCTGACTAGTGGGCTGTAGGACCAATGGGAATTATTTTGGTTATTGAGAGGTCGGAACAATGGAGCGTCAGAGAAATGACATAGACCCGAAGTGAACTGACACCTGTCTGCTGAAAACATCTTTCTCAAACGCTGCCTGGGTTTGTTGTTGCTGGTGACGTATAGAGGTCAGCCAGTGGCTCTATTACCACTGTTTGAAATGGGTACAGCGCCACCTCTTGTACAGACATGCTTCGGCCAATGAATCGATATTCTCACCGCCATGTATACTCGGACAATTTCAGTTTTCTAATTGATCAGCATAGTAGAACTATGGCTTTAATCTGATTAAGCTGTGCATGTAAACGTACTGAGTGTGATAGAACGAGGTCAGAAGGAGGGCTCCAGTGTGATAGGACGAGGTCAGAAGAAGACGTGCAGTGTGATAGGACGAGGTCAGAAGAAGGGCTGCAGTGTGATAGGACGAGGTCAGAAGAAGGGCCGTAGTGTGAAAGGACGAGGTCAGAAGAAGGGCTGGAGTTTGATAGGACAAGGTCAGAAGAAGATGTGCAGTGTGATAGGACGAGGTCAGAAGAAGACGTGCAGTTTGATAGGACGAGGTCAGAAGAAGATGTGCAGTGTGATAGGAGGTCAAAAGAAGGGATCCAGTGTGAAAGGTGGTCAGAATAAGGGAACTAAGGTGGAGAGTGTATACCTATATACCTCTATCTACTATTTATAGTCTAAACCCTAAACCTCACCAGCACAGCTGTGCTAACATTACCTAACTCTTGCATTTCTTTTCTCACTACCACTAAGTGTGTGGAACTGTTATACATGTAACAGAGGAAGCTTGGAAACCAAAGAACCCCTCGTAAAGAGCGCCTCATCCCTCTGACTTCATATCTGGTCTGCAGAACAGAGATATGGTCAGAGAAAGTCTTCAGCCTCATGGCAGCAGATGCTGCAATGTGTGCTTCATTAATATAATATTAAACACATTTGAATTAAAGCGCTTTCTCTTCCTGGAACTGACGAGGCGAGAAGGAGCCTCCAAGAGTTTTGTCACAAAGATCCGCTTAAGCATCAACAAAAACAACCCAATCGTTCCAGTAATATTCACGCTTTGATGTCAAAGGCAGCATAGGAAACCAAGTGGACCTGTTTAGTGTTTGGCTTGTACTGGTCTCAATTAACCCGGGTCTCTCTCTGGGTCTAGTCTCTCTGGGTCTCGTCTCTCTCTTGGGCTCTCTCTGGGTCTAGTGTCTCTCTGGGTCTAGTCTCTCTGGGTCTAGTGTCTCTCTGGGTCTAGTGTCTCTCTGGGTCTAGTCTTTCTGGGTCTCTCTCTGGGTCTAGTCTCTCTCTGAGTCTGGTCTCTCTCTGGGTCTAGTCTCTCTCTGGGTCTCTCTCTGGGTCTATTGTCTCTCTGGGTCTAGTCTCTCTCTGGGTCTAGTCTTTCTCTGGGTCTCTCTCTGGGTCTAGTGTCTCTCTGGGTCTAGTCTCTCTGGTTTAGTCTCTCTCTTGGTCTAGTCTCTCTCTGGGTCTCTCTATGGCTCTTGCGTCTCTCTGGGTCTAGTCTCTCTCTGAGTGTAGTGTCTCTCTGGGTCTAGTCTTGCTGTGTGTGCAGGGATGGACTGGCCCAAAAATTTGGCCCGGGACTTTGGGATGGAGAGGCCTTTTATGAGACCGCAGGAATAGCGCGCGTAGAATTTTGCCCCGGTGTAAAATAATAAAAATGAGTCCTTATCCGTGGATATGTGCATTGCAACTGCATGTCAATGTTGGGATGTGCATGTGTTTAGAATATTGTGAAGATCACTGGGAAATATTTTATAAGCAATCTTGTCCATGGACAAAATATTAGAAATTGCATGTGCCTAGAAAGGTAAATCAAGGCTGAAAATGATCTAAATAGTGCAAGATAGAATTAAACTAAATCCAAAGAAATGTAAAGTTGTCCATGCCACCTTCATGCGAAACCCTCCTGCCTGGCTAAGGCTCTTCATTGATCAGAACATTCTGGAAATCACTGATAGTCACATTTCTGGGACTCCCCATCCAATATAACTTTAAGTGGGATAACCAAGTGGACCATATGCTGATCTCATCTAACCAATTCTATTAAAACGCTATAAACTTGGAACGATAGGGGCATGTCTCATGGTAAAAACTAAACGTTATAATAATAATAATAATAATACATTTAATTTAGAGGCGCCTTTCAAGACACCAAAGATCACCTTACAGAGCATATAGTCATCATAAATCGTTTAAAAAACAAGACATTGTGGAAAAAAAATAAAATAAAAAAATAAAAAAATAAGTAAATAAAAAAAATAAAACAAACAAGACAAAACAAAACAAACAAACAATCAAAACAGTGATCAGTTAGACGTTGTGTGCGAGTTTGAACAGGTGAGTTTTGAGTTGTGACTTGAAGGTTGTAATGGTGTCTGACTGTTTTTATTTTTGGGGGGAGGGAGTTCCAGAGCCTGGGTGCTGAACAGCTGAATGACCCATTGTAGTGAGTCGTGATGTGGGGATACATAGTAGTCCAGCAGAGGTTGAGTGGAGGGAGCGGGAGGGAGTGTATTCTTGGAGGAGGTCGCAGAGGTAACTGGGGGCTAGGTTGTGGAGAGCTTTGTAGGTGAGGAGTAGGGTTTTGTATTGGATGCGGTAGTGTACTGGGAGCCAGTGAAGTTGGATGAGGACAGGGGTGATGTGGTCAGATGATTTGGTGCGGGTGATGATCTGGGCGGCTGAGTTCTGAATGATCTGCAGTCTGTTGATGAGTTTGGTGGGGAGTCCGGTGAGGAAGGCGTTGCAGTAGTCTATGCGTGATGTGACAAATGAGTGAACTAGGATTTCATTGCTGGAGTGGGTCAGTGATGGGCGGAGTCTGGCGATGTTGCGGAGGTGGAAGAATGCAGTCCGGGTGATGTGAATATGGGGTGCGAATGAGATGGTGTTGTCCAGGATGACGCCGAGGCTCTTGACTTTGGAGGAGAAGGGTACTGGGATCCATCGATGATTATGAGTGGAGCTGGGGTGTGTTGTGATTTAGTGAGGGTGGATTTGGATCCGAGGAGCAGGACCTCGGTCTTGTTTCCGTTGAGTTTCAGGAAGTTCCTGCTCAACCAGCTCCGGATCTCTTCCAGGCACGTGATGAGGGAGGTGGGGGGGATGGCAGCGGTGGGTTTGGTGGAGATGTAGACCTGTGTGTCGTCAGCGTAGCAGTGAAAATGGACCCCATGGTGACGGAGGAGTGTGCCCAGCGGGAGGAGGTAAGTGGTGAACAGGAGTGGACCCAAGACTGACCCCTGGGGGACACCCAGTGAGACACCTGAACACCCAGACTTGTGGTTGCTTAGTTGAACAAATTGTTGACGGCCGGTGAGGTAGGATGTAAACCAGGAGAGTGCAGCACCAGTGATTCCAATGCCAGCCAGGCGGTCCAGGAGCAGAGGGTGGGAGATGGTGTCGAATGCTGCGCTGAGATCGAGGAGGATGAGAATGGTGAGTAATCCAGAGTCGGCTGCAAGGAGGAGGTCGTTGGTGATTTTGACTAGGGCTGTTTCAGTGCTGTGTTTTGGACGGAAGCCAGATTGGAACGGTTCGTTATGGATTGTGTGTATTTATAATTCTAAATTCGTCCCAGCCTTTATACCACAGATACTATAGGGTCTAAAGTATATTACCGCGTTATCTGATTACAGTTGAATTCATTTTCCACAATTGAACAGCTCTCGTTTTGAGAAATAATCACCGCGCCATTCGTTTCAATGGGAATCACGATACTTTCAACATAAAGTGTACATATTTATAATTAGAAATTCGTCCCAGCCTTTATATGACAGATACTATAGGGTCTATAGCATTTAACCGCATTTTCTGATTACAGTTTAATGTAACAGTAAGCTGAACTCACCGCAACTGCAAATTAACCACACAGAGGCAACCGGTCAAAAAACATGGCGTTCTGTGCGCGCATCCGTCGTGTTAATAAACAAATAACCCCCATATTGATCGAAGTTATACTAAGCTAGCGTCCCGTTCACAGGCACCAGAATGAAGGAGTTCACAGAACGTTCATCAGGCGGTAATACAGTACGTTCCGTTCACATTCGCCCAAAATATGAACGAGTTCATGAACTATCGTTCAATGAACGTGTTCGGGCACAACACTGCCTGTGACACCTGGGTGACCCAAAAATAACTATTATCTGGAAGTCACCCAGAGGATCTAATAACTTGACAGCGGGGCTGTCGCATCATTGCTCGGGTGATCGCGCCTAAAGCCTGATTGAATAGCCTGACTTAATTTGCTCTCCAGTGGACTGCTTGGGTTCCACGGCTCGCCATCACTATGTTATTGTAGGGGTGATACGTCATTTCTCGCTTGCCTAGCCTACTAATTAATTTACTTGTAAATTCATTTTTGCGTCATGTTAAGCGCCCATAATTGGAGGCGGAGGATGGCCATGACCATTGCCTTGCATATCTCGGGGTTGAGCACCTAAGGGAAGCAGTGTGTCCCATATCCCATGGATAAACTAGTTTTATGCCTCATGCACTGAGGCTAGCTTGGTTGGCTGAGGTGGAGGGCGGACCAGGGTTGCCTCCTTCGGGTGGTGGTCCTAGTGGCACCAGGCGCCGTGTCTCGGCCACCGGGGGACCCTCCGGGAAGTCCCGTAAGGTTGACAAATTGGCAAACCAAGTGGATACGCTTTCAGATGAGTTTGCTCAGGTTAAAGCCCTCCTACAAAACCTCCAACCAGCTCAGGTTGTACCAGCCGCGGCCCCTGCGGCTGTGCAACTTATTTACCCAGAGGATGACATGCTGTCCACAGGGGTCAGTTGCTTATTCTTCAGCACAGACCCTCAGTGATGCTTCACTGCCAACTTTTGCGTATGTGACCAGGGAACAAGGCAGATTAATGTCAACTGTTACGTTGGCACGCCGCCAGGTTTGGCTGGCGCCGTCGCCCCTGTCGGAGGAGTGTCGACGGACCCTCTGTTCTCTCCGGGGCCCCTAGGGGCAGGGTGGGTTGGTTCTGATGTTTATGGGCCGGCCGTTGGACACTTTTCTCAGCAGCACCTGAGCTACTTGGAAGAGCTGACCACAGACCCTTGGATACATGCTGTCCAAGGGTCTGTGTCCACGCAGGTGGACACAACAGGTACACATTCCAATTCCGATGCCGGCCCCCAACTTTCAGCGGGATCAAAGTTACTTTGGTCAAAGATCCTGACAGACCCCCGGTCCTGAGACAGGAAGTAGCCACCCTCCTTGGGAAGGGTGCCATCGAGGTAGTAGAACCACAAGAACAGCTCGATGGGTTCTACTCAACCTAGTTTCTGGTACCGAAGAAGGATGGCGGGCCCCATTCTGGACTTGAGAGGGCTGAATCAGTTCCTCAAGGTTCTTCCCTTTCACATGCTGCGTGTTGTAGATGTCCTCCAGGCTATCGCTCAGGGGGAATGGTTTGTGTCAATGGATCTGAAAGACGCTTACTTTCAATTCCCCATTACCAAACATCACAGGCGGTTCCTCTGCTCTGCATTTCTAGGCAAGGTGTACCAATTCAGGGTTCTTCCGTTAAGGTGATACTGCCATACCTGGACGACTGGTTGGCCATTTCCCCAACTCAGGAGCAGGCGATCAGGGACACAGCCATGTGGACCGGCTTTGCCTCACGGTCAACTTTACCAAGTGAAACCTTACACCATGTCGGGTTGTGAACTATCTGGGGCTTGTGCTAGATTTGGTGGCTATGCAAGCCTGCGCGTGGCTATGCAAGCCTCACTCCAAAGCGCGTAGCTACCATTCTGCAGTTGCTACAGTGCTTCAGGCGGGGGAGGTTGCTGGAATACAGCCTTTTTCTTCCACTGATAGGTATGCTGACCTCAGCATCCATAGTGGTCCCACTAGGCCTTCTCAAGTTGCGTCCTCTTCAGATCTGGGCGAATGGTCTCCACTTGGACAGCAAGTAGTAGAGAAGAAAGATGATCAGCGTGTCTGGGCAGTGCCTTCGGGCCCTCAGACCCTGGAGAGAGAGGGCATACCTGATTGCAGTGTCGGCCTTAGGGAGGATAGCTTCCCGGTGGGAGGTTGTAGAGACAGACGCATCCCTTTCCGGCTGGGGCACAGTATGGCAGTGCAGAACTGTCAGAGGCCAGTGGGATGCCCAGCAGAGACTGGAGCATATAAATGTGCTAGAACTCTTTGCGCTGTTCTTAGCTCTCAGGCACTTCCTTTTAATTCTAAAAACCAACATGTTCTTGTCCAGACAGACTCCACAGTCTACCACGTCAACCACCAGGGGGGCACCAGATCGAGGCAGAGCCTGTGGGTCACGCAAAGGCTCTTTACATGGGCGTTCCCCCATTTTCTAAGCCTGAGGGGTGTCCATGTTCCAGGTGACTGGAACACGGCGGCAGACCTTCTCTCTCGCCAAAGGCCCTCCCCCCCGGAGAGTGGAGACTCCCTCCGGAGGTGGTAGGCATGATTTGGGACAGGTATGGCAGGGCAGTGGCAGGTCTCATTGCTTCCGAAGAGACGACCCACTGTCCCCGTTGGTTCTCCTTGATGGAGAGGACCAGACCCCTAGGAGAGGATCGTCTGGCTCATGCTTGGCCAGACAGCCTTATTTATGCATTTCCACTAATTCCCCTTTTACTGGCAACGCTTGACAGGGTCCAGCGTGGCAGTCACAGCCTACTTTTGGTGGCTCCACATTGGCCAGGGAAGGCCATGGTTCCCAGCGTTAGTAAATCTCCTCAACGGAGAGCCTTGGTGCCTCCCAGAGAGACAGGACCTGTCTCAGGTAGGCGGACGCATATTGCACATGAATCTGGGGCGCCTGCGGCTGTGTGTGTGGCCCCTGAGAGCCAGGACCCACTGCTGTCGTTTTGCGAACAGTCAGTGGTCCTCACCATTTTTAGTTCAAGGGCACTCCTCACTAGGTTGCTCTATGCAAACAGGTGGACGTTGTTTTCACAGTGGTGCGTGGCACAGGGCTTAAGTCCCAGAGACTTGGTCAGTGGTAGAGATACTACACTGTCTGTGTTGGGCAACAGGAGAGCTGCTTCTACCCTGCGCGTTTATATGTTGCTGCCCCTCATCCTGTGGCGATGGCTGTCTTGTCGACGGCTTCGAGCCCTTAATTGTCGAGCACTCTCAGTGACCTTTTTGGTATAAGGGGCCAGTCACACTAGGGCCACGGCCCCGTGCCCGAGCTCATTTGCATACTAAAGTCTAGAACGTTTGGCTAGTGTGACCACGCCATCCGTATTCCAGCACGGAACAGCCTCTTGGCCACGGCACACTTGGGAGAGGTGTGCCGTGGCCAAAGTACAGATGCTAATGAGATGACACGCGCACACGCGTGGATACGCAACGTGAGCTGGATGACGTAGTCCTTGCGCGACCCTTCTTTCTTTATAGGTCCATGCCCTTCTTCCCCGCAACTATCATTTTAAACAATGGCGGCAAGCGGTTCACGAGTGGGTTTACGTTGGTGCGATAGTGAAGTCGAGTGTTTACTTGAAATTTGGGCCGACAACAGCATTCACGTTGTTGTTCTCCATTGTTGTTATGGCGGCGGGGACGCTTGATGATGACGAATTTATCGTATTACGACGTCATGACGTATGTATGAAGTAGCAATCGGCCCAGGCCATGGCCTTTGGGAGCAGTGTGACCACGGGCCAGCGGGGGGAGTGGGGAGGGGGGGAATCATGCTGAATCTTCCTGCAGCACAGAACAGGCAAACGGCTCTAGTGTGAGTGACCCCTAACTCATCCTGTACTAAAGCACCGCCTCTGGCATTCAGTAGAAATGAAATAGAACGATAGTTATGCATGTAACTACGGCGTGCGCGAGATGGAACATACGGTGCTAAAAAAACGCCTCTGGCAGTCATCTGGAATTCATAGAACCGTAGTTACATACGTAACTATCGTTTGCTTTTATGGCGGGGACGGAAGTGGAGGACGCTCAAATCACACTGCTCAATCTTTTTTTAAGCCACCTGGAAGGAGCAGGCACATATGCGGGGCCGCCTGGGACAGAATTCATACTTGGTCTTACACACTGCTAAAATCTCGCATATACACCACTTTACTCATGCACACTATTTTACTCCTTTTACATGTATGTATGAGAGTGTATAGTTGCGTATGTGTAAGAGTTTAGTAGTGTGTGTGAGAGAGAATAGTATTGTGTGTGATAGAGTACAATAGTGTGTGTGAGAGAGTTTGACTGAAACGGAAGTGAGTTTGATTCCTCAGTTCCTGATTGGCTGACAAAAGAGGCGGTCGCTTCTGGCGTTCAAAATACTGTGCTGTCATTTCAATCTTGAATCTCCAGCGATGTTGTTGCGCTGATTTCGCACCAAAACATTATTTGGTCCTTTGTTCCCGTGGCCGCTTCAGTTTGAGAGTCTTCCTCTTGTGACCGCCAATTCATTCTCAACCATGGCCGGTCTCTACGTGTTGTGGAAGTACCAGAGACGTCAGAAAAAACGACGCAGTCGTTTAGGATTCATAATGTCACCCGTTCTATAAAATATTCAAAGCAAGAATCCTCCGGGAGCTCTAAATTATATGTTAGGGATAATTTACAAAACGCCAGTCATTATCGGGAAAATAAGCCCCGAACAGGAGGAGGTGTCTCGCTGACGTTTTGTACATTATCCCTCTTATTACACCAAAAAGAAAAAATAACTTCACATGGTGTGTCTTTTTACAATTTATTTGTTACCAGCATTAGTAGTGTTGATCAGCAGAGAAATAGTCCGCCAGAGACATTGACGTCACATAGCAACCGAAGACGCTGGGGTTGACAAGTTACCGGACTACTCGCGGAGTGCTACCAAAGGCGTTATTAGAGGCAAAAAGTCCTTTGCTTTTTCAATGATACTTAGCAACGGTGAATTATCAAATATAATTCACTGCCGGCAGTTGTGAAGAGCCCATGCAAGTGAACGGAGCATTCCAAGGCATTGAGAAGACCCGTGTAATAAAAGATGATATAATATATAGATATCTTTATAATATAATATTGTAGCGTCACGGAGTTTAGGAGATGGGGGCTGGCCTTAGCGGGGGAGCTCTCGTGTGGATTCGGCTTTGCAGGATTTGTTGTGGTTACCGGCGAATAGTATATTAGTGGTGTTATCTAATAATTCAATGGCTGCGTCTCAATTCAGGGGACGCATCCTTCGAAGGCTGCATTGAAGACCGCTTGCGTCACAGCGGCGCGTCAAGGCTGGCCCATTTCGAAGGCTCCTTCAAATGCGGCCGAGAAATGCAGCCTTCTTTTCCCGGATTTGAAGGGTCCACCGGCTGGATCCTTCACGGCCCAACAAATCCCAAGATTCAATGCGCGTTGGATTTTTTCAGAAATGGCGTCGGAGAGAGTGGAAGCGGCAGTTGCAGCAAATTACATATTTAATGACAAAACTATGTAAAAAAATTTTTTGAAATGTATTTTAAATCTGTAACTTTATTGTCAAAGTTCATTGACATTAACACGAGCCATATAACGTTAAACTAATAAATGATATATTTTATATAATGGCTCCATGTTTCTCCTCCACCGTCCGGTATGAACCGCGGCTGTCAGGGTTGCTAGGTGACAGGAGTGGTGCATCGTCACACGTAAAGGGTGTTATCGGCTTGTTACGCAAACTTGAAATGCTCCGTAAGCCAGACAGTCTCATTAAAAAACGTTTGTTCGGCCTTCGGTCCGGCTTTCACAGTCTACTAAGGCCACACCTTCATAGACCACGTCCTTCGAAGGATGCGTCCCCTGAATTGAGACACAGCCGATGTCTAAGCAATACTTCATTCACTGCCTCTTCCGTGGTCATTACAATTGAACCACGACACGGAGGAGAAAGGGCGTTGTTGACGTTTGCGAACTCCCGGAGCTCCTCCGGCGGGGACCGGGAGCTCAGCTCCGGGGGCCGGCGGGATCTCCTGCACCTCCTTGCCGGAGGAGCCCCGGGAGTCCGCAAACTGCAACAATCCCTTTCTCCTCCATTTCGTGGTTCAATCTGGACTTCAGATTGATGTGGAAGGACCAGAGACGTCCGAAAACCCGACGCAGTCATTAAGATTCATGATATCATCCGGAGGCGCACACAGCTTTTGGCCGTTGTATGATATATTATATTAAACAGATAGATATAGACCTCCAGGACCCCCCCGCCGGAGCTCCCAGAGTGTTCTAGATTTGAATATTTTATAGAACGAATGATATTATGAATCCTAAACGACTGCTTCGATTTTTCTGACGTCTTTGGTACTTCCACAACACGTAGAGACTAGCCATGGTTGAGAATGAATTGGCTTTCACAAGAGGAAGCCTCTCTCAAACTCAGGCGACAACGCGAACAAGCAATTTTTTAAGTTGAATGACAGCGCAGTATTTTGAGCGTCAGAAGCAACCGCCCCTTCTGTCAGCCAATCAGGAACTGAGGAATCAAACTCACTTCCGTTTGCGACTCCCCGAGCTCTATATAGAATAGTATATAATATGATATAATTGTATTGTATATATAATATCACGGCCAAAAGCTCTGTGCGCCTCCGGATGGCCTTAGCGCGGGGAGCGCTACGGGAGGGTTTAGCGGGTTTGTTTACCTATGTTGCTATTGTTACCAGTCTTGTGTGTTCCAACGGTTTATATCTTAATCGCTGTCTAATCAATACTTCATTCACTGCCTCTTTCGTGGTCATTACAATCTTATGAATAGACTGCGTGGAGAAAGTTAATGCTGTTACTGTAGTCGATAAAGTCTACAAATTCAACCCCTGACTGGTTGAAGGATTTCAGGTGGCTAGTTTATGATGCAAAGAACATGAAAATGTTCTGTACATTTTGTAAGGAAGCCCCATCGGCAATGGAAGGCTCCTCTCTGTTTATAACGGGGAACCCTAATCTAAAACGCGATGCTGTGGTGAAACACATCGAGTCCACTAGGCATTCTCGCTGTCCCGATATCTATATAAATCACACCCAGCCCAATAACCCTGGTACGGTGGAAGCTGAAATTGGTGCTGTTTTGTGTAGCCTAAATGTAATCTTGTCTATTTATTTGTCCTAATTTTGATTTAGTAAGTTGTTGTAATATGTAAGGAATAATCACAGAGAGGCCGGGCAATAAACAGTTTGATATGCCCGGCTCGTGGACGGCTTACCGCCCGAGACGAAGTCGAGGGCGGTAACCATCCGCGAGCCGGGCATATCAAACTGTTTATTGCCCTGCCTTGAGGTGATTATTCCGTTTATTCTACTTCGCGCCGGCCAACATAATAAAACAATTTATATACTTTAATAATTAGCCTTTTTCTTATTCGTATTGCATGCTTATTAAATGTATGCTCTGTTTAATTCCATCTCCCTCGAAAAGTAGTTCTCCCATAAAGACTCGATCACTGATAAGTATGAACAGGATTTATTTAAATAACGACATGGGAATATTTTGCATGGTAAATCTTTGGCATGAGCCCCGTCACTGATCCAGGGTGACGTGCGGACTCGGCGTATCCTGCCAGGACTAGCAAGTAGACTGAGGCCGACCTGGTGGTGGTGGGGTGGATGGAGGTGCGTCGAACGAAGACCTGAGCAGCAAAGACATATGTTAGACTACTCTTTATAGAGCAGGTGTAGGCAGGTGATTGGTAGCTGGTGATTGGCGGCCAGCCGCGCGTGATTTGAGTCCTCCTGGTAGAACTACCAGCAAGCTTAACATTTCTCCCATAAAGACTCGATCACTGATAAGTATGAACAGGATTTATTTAAATAACGACATGGGAATATTTTGCATGGTAAATCTTTGGCATGAGCCCCGTCACTGATCCAGGGTGACGTGCGGACTCGGCGTATCCTGCCAGGACTAGCAGGGGCGGAGCCTTCCCCAAAAGAGAGGACGTAGGCCTACGCCGTAAATAGGTGATAACTCGGCATGTCCTGCCGGGACTGGCAGGGGCGGAGCCGACCCCAAAAATAGAATAGCGAAAGGGGGTAATGAGACCATACATACCTGCGTAGAAGAAGTGGACAAGGATCTATACTGCTTCTGGAAGAAAAAAGGCATACCCAATATACGACATATTAAGAGTCAATCATACATACCGTAAAACGATAAGCTTAAAACCGTCAGCGAGATCGATGAATCACGTAAAAGCAGTTGACATGAAATGAAACGAGATCAATTAAAATTTAGAGCACTCTGCAGCTGTTACGCAGCGAGCCACGAGTGCTTTCGTGCTGTACCAACTGCCGTGGTCGATTCACTCTCCGGGGTCGCTGCGTGACCTGAGTGCTTTCGCGTTGAACCACCGACGTGGTCAACGAACTCACGAGTGCCCTTGATGTGCCACCGACGTGGTCACGCACTCACCGGTGTTGTTGCAGCAAGTATTGTGAACTTCTATGTTGAACACCGACGTGGTCAACGAAATCACGAGTGCCCTTGATGTGCCACCGACGTGGTCACGCACTCACCGGTGTTGCTGCAGCAAATATTGTGTACTTCCGTGTTGAACACCGACGTGTTCAATGAACTCCGAGTGCCCTGCACTTGAGTGTTTGATATTATGCCACCGACGTGGTAATTAAATTTGCATGTGCCCGAGTTGTGCCCACCGACGTGGTCAACGCACTACCAGGGTTGCTGCAGCGAACGTGGAGTTCTGTGTTGTACCGCACCGACGTGCGCAACAAACTCACGAGTGCTTGAGTTGTTCCCACCGACGTGGGCAACGCACTCACCGGGGTTGCTGCAACGAACTAGAGTTCTGAGTTGTACCGCACCGACGTGCGCAACGAACTCACGAGTGCTTGAGTTGTTCCCACCGACGTGAGCAACGCACTCACCGGGGTTACTGCAGTCAAACCATGAGTATTAGATAACGTGCCACCGACGTGGTCATACTCACGAGTGCCCGAGTTGTTACCACCGACGTGGTCATACTCACGAGTGCCCGAGTTGTTACCACCGACGTGGTCAACGCACTCACCGGGGTTGCCGCTGCAACCTTGAGTTTTATTTTCCTATTTACGCCACTGACGTGACAGCGAACTCAAGAGTGTTTTCTAGATGATCCACCGACGTGGTCACACTCGCCGGGGTTGCTGCAGGTTAACCTGAGTTATGAAACCGAATTTTGCTTTATGAATTTAGTACCTGATAACCACCACCGCCGGTAGTTGCAAATAGTGTTGCTTTTGGCAATGAAAATTATGACTAAGTCGTCATCAACAAACCTTTATCGCGTGAGAAAAACGAGACTGGACGCAACGTGGATGCTGGGCATGTGACAATAGCAGTGATTAAATGCATAGTACAATATAGTTGGCGAATAAACCAAGACTAAAAAGTGTTTTACGAAAATAAGACTGCTAAAATGTCTCTTCATTTTCGTTGACCTAAACTAGGCGATAAAGACTTATAACGTTATTTTGTTCGACTGGAACTTCAACTGTTCCAGACATAACATCAATTTTCAACCATTTACCTTATTTAACAAAACTACGCACTTGTAACTTCGATAATATCTAAATGGAAATACGATAACACTGGAAAGAGTATGAATGTAACTAAAACTAATAAAAACTAAAATGACAGCTTGACACAAGACTAGACCAACACTAGAAAGGAAACAGGCCACCAAAAACAGCTATGGTTGCAAACGTGTAAAACCTGTCTTAACCGACGTTAGAGAGCATCGTGTGCGCTTGAAGAAAGAACCTTGAATTCGACCGGATGTAGGACGTCGAGTTCTGTGTTGTACCGCACAGACGTGTGCAACGAACTCACGACTAGTGCCTGAGTTGTGCCCCAGTTGTGCGTTGACGTGGTCAACGCACTCACCGGGGTTACTGCAGTCAACCATGAGTAATAGATAACGTGCCGCCGACGTGGTCATAGTCACGAGTGCCCGAGTTGTTACCGCTGCGCTTTGGTCAACGCACTCACCGGGGTCGCCGCAGCGAACCGAGTTTTATTTTTTCCATGATATGCCACCAACGTGACACCAAACTCAAAGAGTGTTTACTAGATGATCCACCGACGTGGACGAACTTGCCGGGGTTGCTGCAGGTTAACCTTGAGTTATATAGCCGAATTTTGCTTTATGAGTTTAGTAGGCCTACCTGATAACCACCACCACCAGTAGTTGCAAATAGTGTTGCTTTTGACACCGAAAATTATGACTAAATGTCGTCATCGACAAACCTTTATCGCGTGAGGAAAACAATGCTGGTCATATGACAATAACTATAATTAAATGCGTAGTGCGATGTTGTTGGCGAATACAAACGAGACTGAAAGTGTTTTACAAAGTAAGACTGCTAAAATGTCTTCATTTCCGTTGACCTAAACTAGGTGATAAACTGTAATAACGTTTTGTCCAAACGGAACTTCAACTGTTTAAGACATAACATCAATTTTCGACCGTTTACCTTATTTAACAAATCTACGCACTTGTATCTTTGATAATACCTAAACGGAATTTCAATATGTTGCATATTCTTGAAGAAAGTTGTCCAATCCCGGGATGCTTTTAACTGACTTCATTTATTATAAATTCGGCATGTTTCGGTATGGTAACTGAAGCTTAACGGAGGGAATTGTATCTAACGCGTGTGAGAGGAAAATACCGTGATCTACTTCGAGCCCCCGGGCTTAGGCCCGGGGTGGCTCTCTGCCGTCTACCTATTGATCTCTGGCCTCTCGAGTTCGAAACCACCCGCTAGAGAGGACGTCAAGTGGGCGTGGCCTAGTGGGCGTGGCCGGGGTGACGTAAATGCTTCGGCTCCTTCTGTGGTGGAGCAGCCTTCAATAAGGTCTTGCTCCCCTTGTGGCTATGTGAGGGAAATGCAGCTCCTTAAAATACTTATCACATATCACTAGAAAGAGTATGAACGTGTCTAAACTAATAAAAACAAAAGTGACACCTTGACACAAAGACTAAAACTAGAATGGAAACAGGCCGCCAAAAACAGCTGTAGTAGCAAACGTGATAAACCTGCCTTAACCGACGTTAGAGCATCGTGTGCGCTTGAAGGAAGAACCATGAATTCGACCGGATGTAGGATTCGTAAGCTGTGGAAGACCGCCTTCCCAGCCGTTTGATAGACGCGACCGGCAACCCTTGTTCAGCGGCTGTGGTTGCCGCTCCAATCCGGAAGGAGTGGCCAATGTAGGGGGGAGATGGTGGGCCGCACCCTTCTACCACCGTCGCGAGATTGACTCTGAACCACCCTTTAGTCATTGGCAGGCCGCAAATAAACAGGTGATTCGGGGACGTGCGTTGCCGAAGCTTGAGATAAAGGAACATGGAAGCGTAAGGACAGAGAGTTGTTGATTCTTGAAATGATAATAGTAACAGCTGCTCCTAGGCTATCGCTTTTAGATGAAAAATGCCTTGCAGAGAAGGTGACATCAGCGAAAGTCAGGCCCCGTGTAGGGGAAAAAGTCTGAGTAGGAGACGTGTACGCATAAACCCAACGCATAAACCCGTAAAACGCATGAACCCGTAGAACACATGAAGCCGTAGAACACATGAACCCGTAGAACACATGAACCCGTAGAACGCTGTGAGAAACACTGACTCGAGTAATATGTTAAAATAAGGATGAAAACTCCCAGAGAGAGCACACTAATCTATTCAAAATATCGAGTGAGTTGGAGTGGCCAACACACATAAATAATTGTAATACACCAAAATTGTTAACTGACATACATGGCTAAACAAGCAAATGAAAAATTAAATACCCCGTGTAGGGGAAAAGTCTGAGTAGGAGACGTGGACGCATGAATGCATGAACCCGAGAACGCATGAACTGTGAGAAAACACCATCTCGAGTAATATGTTAAAATAAGGATGAAATCTCCCAGCTCTGAGAGAGCACACTAATCTTTTTGAAATATCGAGCGAGTTGGAGTGGCCTACACGCGTAAATAATTGTAATAGGCCTACACCAACATTGTTAACTGTCATACGTAGCTAAACGAGCAAATGAAAAATTAAATACCAACGCGACTGAAGCTATTAACAATAAGACTATAAATAATCATATAAAATGATACCATAATGTACCTGTTCTTTGTCTTTGGATCTTTTGAATAAATTGAACGATATGTGAATCGCATTGCGAGCAGAGGAACGTGAGAGTTAGTGAGCAGCAGCTGAACCAATCTAAAAGGCCCTTCGTCAATGAAAACCTTTTAGTAATAATCAGTTACCACAGTGCCTAGAACCCATCAACTTCATTCATGTTAAAGTGAAGGGAAAAACCTCAGACACAAGGAGTTAACCAAACAGTGCACGGTATAAAGATAATTATGAACCTTTGATTGCGAACGTAGAGTTCTGTGTTGTACCACACCGACGTGTGCAACGAACTCAACGAATTCAACCGGATGTAAAATCCGTATGCTGTGGAAGACCACCTTCCCAGCCGTTTTGACGCTGCTTTGTTATCGCAAAACATGGTTTGACGTTAACACCGCCATGCTTTGCCCCACAGAACACTAGCTGCTGCGATAGGGAAAAGCTCGAACAGCGCAGACGACTCTGACCCGAGGGCGAACGTACCAGCTTCGACTGGCCATCCCTCAGCAAACCATTGCCCTTGGAAGAAACCCCCTAACCCAACCGAGGGAGCCGCATCCTGAAGCTGGACTGGTAGAGCTGTGAGAGAAAATACGCTGCGGGGGCTAACGCGGGGACTGCAGTAGCCATGGTAGCAGGGCACGTGCAAGGTGCGTAGCCTGTGAAGGCGGAGGAAGCCGAGCCTGATGGTTGCTGGAAGTAGAAAGGCGCCGTGGCGACCGACGACAGCGGGTTGGGGCCTGGACCCGTCCGGGAGTTCCGCATGCGTTTCGACGGCGTCCATCCTGGCGCCAATGCTTTGCACCAACTCGGCGAGGGTTTGTAGAACCGGGCGGATGTCCGTGTTGGGAACTTGTTGGTGGTGTTGTTGAGGATACCGGGGACCGAAAAGAACGGCTTTCTGCGCTCGCTTGCCGGGACCAGAAGTAGTAGGCCGACCAGCACGAATCCGAAGTTATGACCTCTTGGTGTGTATTAACCGACGTAGCAACTAAGCGACGAGATATGCGAGATAATCAGAAGCACAGTAAAGCAGCAGCATGCGTCGAATGAAGACCTGAGCAGCAAAGACATATGTTAGACTACTCTTTATAGAGCAGGTGTAGGCAGGTGATTGGTAGCTGGTGATTGGTGGCCAGCCGCGCGTGATTTGAGTCCTCCTGGTAGAACTACCAGCAAGCTTAACATTTCCCTTTAGAACTACGGTGAATAACGTTAGCTCAACTGTAGGTAACGCGTTTCTATAGCAACCACACAAGGCTGGATCTGATCTCACTAGTTTAACAACGTAGTTGTTACATTCGTATCAAGTAAGCTTTAATGACGATCGATCAAACATGCACTCCTTGGTTTATTTTTACAACGGACCTCATGTTTGAAATGTATGTGATAGAAAACGATACAAGCGGCGTATTGATCTACTGTGCTCAGTCAGCAGCAAGTAGAACCGACAAGTCAGCGGGCAATATGCCGGATTAATGCACCCCTCCCAGCCAATCAGAATCGAGCATTCTTAAATGAAGTAGAATAAGCAAGATTATAATAGTGTGTGTAAGACCAAGTATGAATTCTGCCCAGGCGGCCCCTCATAGACACTTGCCAGGCTCTTATTCTTAGATTTTTTACCTGCTTTTAATATCATACGGACACATGTTTTAGCTAAGAAACTATTAAATGATTTTAAATTGGACAGTCTTTTTGTAGCCTGGATCCTTGAATTCTTAACATTTAGATCACAGAGGGTAAGGGTTAATGGCTGTCACTCAGAGTGACGCCTCCCCTCCACTGGCTCTCCCCAGGGTTGTGTCCTGTTGCCGTTGCTGTACACCCTCTACACCAGGGGTTCTCAAAGATTTGACAGCTGAGGGCCAATTTAGGAACCCAAAATTTGACTGAGGGCCGCCAAAGAAAAAATGAATTGGCGGGAAACGCCGTCAGTGGTGAAAAAAAACATTGCACTGTGGACCTCTGGAAGTGAGGTCAAGTGAGGTCTAAATCACGAAACTGAGGTTCATCCTTTTAACCTGTCGGGTTAAAACTAACAAATTTAACAGGATTTAATTGAAAGCTAGAGAGAGTCGAATTTTCTCTTTATATTTATTTATTTTTGTTTAAATTAGTATTGATATAATAATTTTAAAAAAGTATATATATATTTTTTTATTTCATTTTTTTACTTACATCTGTATGTCATTGTGGGCAGGAATTTTTCTGCGGGCCGCCATTGGCCCCCGGGCCGCACTTTGATAACCCATCTACACCAATGAATGTAGAAGCCAGCACGGGGATACCCACATTGTTAAATGTGCCTTTTTGTAGATGCAATAGGACCTAAAAGTCATTTTCACCTAGGGCAATATCCTTGCTAAATGTGTACACTACTGAATTACAGACTTTACTTTTGTGTATTGCCTGTGTGTCTTAAGTGTATTGGTCATTGTTGATGTCTTAATGGATTTATTGTATGCTTTTATCTGTTTACCTGTCTGCAAACCAAGTTCCCTTTGGGATTATAATAAACCTACTACTACTAGTACTACTGCTATTCTAGTAGTACCCCCAAATGCAATTATTAACCCTCAAAAAGCATGATATGGGATCTTTAATATAAGATGGTAGTGTTATTGAGGTATTATTAAATAGTTTATTAACAATTCAGCCACAAAATAGCAGTATATTTTACTGTGTAGATAACTAAAATCTATATTTGAGTTTGCCATAATGGATTTAGATGAAAGTATTTTGGATAGAGATTTGTATTCAGGAAATCCTTCCAGTCAGGATTTCTTCCAATAAATATCCATGGTTTACTTTCTCCCATGGCATGGATTACGCCATAGATGGTGTTATATTAGCCAACATCTCCCAAGGGGAGTCTCTGTTCAACATGTAATATTAGGCTGTTGAAGGGGAATGATCTGCAAATATCCAGGTTGTCTTGTCTTCCCAGGCTCAGAGTCTTTGAACTCTGCTTGACTCTCAGTCCTTTCATTTCCTGTTACTTGTCAGCTGTTGAGACCTGGGAGGTAAACAACACACACAGGCAAACATGTTCACACACAGACACACACATGCACGCACGTATGGAAGGCGAAAAGGGTCAAAACTACGTCTCATTGTAGACGGGAAATGATTCAAATCAGCATAAAAGATGAGGTTCAAGTTTTTAGAATTTCACATTTTACTCTGTTGTATTTTATTATGCTCTAAAATGTGTTTTGTGGTTTAAATGCCATCTTATAAGCCACTTTTCTTCTACAACAGCCCAAAAGACAGTTTTTAGACATATATTTAACATTCAATCCAGCGTTTTGATAACAGTAAATGAGCTACTTCTTTGGAAGAGATGTAGGCCTTCAGTAACACTACACATAAGGAATATGGACCCATACGCTACTTTCTGAAGACTGAAAGGAGAATAAACGTGGGGATCTAAGTGAAAATTATTTTTATTATACAGTGTATTACTGAATTAAACATGGATTAAACACCCGCTGTAGCCTACATAGTGAAGTGAACAACAGAAAGCTCATTAATGAGCTGACTTTGGTTCTCTTTGATTGGGTGAGGTAAGTTATTGTGAGATTCAAGAGGAAGAGCTCACTTGACTGTTATCTAAACCTTCTTTTCATTGCTCATATCAAAATAGCGCGTTCAATCAGAGAGAGTTTGTGTGCAACCACTGCGTTTTGAACCAGTACGTTTTGAATTTGAATGAATGCGCCGCTACATTGAGCCAGAGTTTCGCCCCTTTGGCCTTCCATTCACATGCACACAAACTCCCTCTGTTTGTGGTCATACTTTAAGATAAGTCAGAGGGGAATGAATAATGTGGTAAATTAAGTCTAAAGCTTAACCAAACTCATCACTGTATCAGATATTGTGATTATGAAAATAAATTCATAATCACAATTCTGAAGAATCATATTCAAGATGCTATCATTTGTAACCCATGATTACCACATGCACGCACACATAATGAAGACAACAGAGCCACAACAGAACATAAAAACACACAGCATCAGGGAGACAACGTGAGAGCGAAACACGCAGAGCTAGTGAAGACTTGTGTTGACAGCGCTGGTGTCATGGAAACTTCTCCTCAGCTGGCTTTGTGTGGTGTTACGTATGCTCTCTCCTATGCAGCCCGAGTCCAGAGTCAGGGAGACTCTTCCTAGGGTTTGTACGAAACACGGCTCCTATCAAACCTGCAGTGACCCAGTGGTTAAGACCTCAGTGAGGGGTAGATTAATATCAATATATATCAAGTACATTCCCACTTGACATGTTCACCAAGACAAAGGGTTGCAAGTTAATTTCCACATACATAAACATAGTCAGGAAGAGAGATAGCCCAGAAGGTTATTGTTGTTCCGAAATCGGCTTGAAACCTGAATGAGATCCATAGTTTGGAGCATGACCCCCCCGCCCCCCCGCCCACACTAACTGCCAGACTAGAGGGAGCTGTCTTAATTTATCACCCTGGTCGTGGTGCTGCAGTAAGGGGCCCCCATACGGCCTGGAAGCTGAACCTGTAATCAACCATGGATTATCGTGAGACAGAGACAGAAACAAAGAGGGAGAGAGACTTAGTGACCAAGAAAGAGAGAGAGACGACTAGAGAGGGAGGGAGACAGACAGAGAGAGGGACAGAACGAGGGAGATAGAGAGAGAGGGACAAAGAGAGAGAGAGAAAGTGTGTGAGTGGTTGTTCCAGGGTCAGCCTCACAAAGCTGTTGCTAAGCTAGCTCCTCCAGCTCTGCAGCTATGTACTGTGTGCTCCTGGCACTGGGCATGGGGGCATGGGGGCTATGGCTGCAGGGGGCAACTACCTAGTTATGCCATAAACCCTGTGTGTGTGTGTGTGTGTGTGTGTGTGTGTGTGTGTGTGTGTGTTCGTGTGTATGTATCTAACTAAGTTTTCTGCATTTATGTGCATTTATGTGTGTGTGATATGTAAGTTGGTGCATGTTTTTTGTGTGCGCGTGTGTGTGTGTGTGTGTGTTTGTGTCTGTTTATGTCAGTGTGTGTGTGTGTGTGTTGTATGTTTTAGTGTGTTAATATTTGCTGCATCATATGAACCAAGGATATACAGGACTTCAAAAGAGGACAGTGTGTGTGTGTGTGTGTGTGTGTGTGTGTGTGTGTGTGTGTGTGTGTGTGTGTGTGTGTGTGTGTGTGTGTGTGCGTGCGTGTCCAGGCTTTAAATGCGTAGAGAGGAGTTCCCCCGTTTGTTCCTCATGTTATTGGCACCCTGGAGCTACTGAATCATGTGGACAAAGAGTATATTCACAAGGACCTATAGCCCTGTATGCATGTGACTGCTTGGGCAGACTCACAAACACACACACACACAGATACACACCCGTGCTGTGATGTAATAGAACAAACAAAAGTCACATGCTCATTAAACAATTTGTGCTTGTTAGGACACAAACACATGCGCAAAAAAATGGTGACCACAATAACAAACACGCAAGGTCCTCAAATCAAAGTACTTTGATTACTAAAATAAATCCATCCTTCGGTCCTTCTTGATAATTAGCACTCTACAGTTGCTTGAGCCCATCCCACAATGCAATGCCCCACAATGAGGGAATGTCAGTACATTGCAAGATCCTCTCTCTCTCTCTCTCTCTCTCTCTCTCTCTCTCTCTCATATATATATATATATATATATATATATATATATATAAACACCAATGGCTTGTATACCAGTATTAACATTGTGAAAATATCCACATTTTGCAGTTTGCTACCACTGCATCAGTTCAGGAGACGTGTCCTCACTCCATTAGCCAAACAAGGTGACCTCTGTGATGTCTACTTACTTCTACGACTCATGAGACAGATCGATTAAGGATAACATAGCCTTACCTCAGGACTATTTGGACGTGCAAGTTAAGTTTATCTCCGGCATTGTTTAATTCCATGGACCCAGAATAGGCCTTTGAGCGGGGGAGCATCAACCCCTGTGGAAGGTCTGCAGGACTTTGGGGTTCTCCCCTGGTCTCATTGGCATGATCAGGGTGCTTTGTAGTGAAGTTGAAATTGAACTTAAAGTAACCAGTGGCCTAATGATCCTGTTGACCTTGTTAATGGTATGAGGGCTGCTGGTATGCTTTACTTTCTCTCAATCTAACCACGACTGTAGGATTAGGGAAGAGCTGCGAAGGTAGCTGATGTTCTCTCTATCATGTCCCTCTGCTTACGCATTTTATGTTATTTTAACTATGAGGGGGGATAGTGAGGTTGAAAAGTTAACACACAATGTGGAGTGTTATGGGGAAATGTAATCCTCAAAGGTGAATTGGGCTGACAATTGTATGAACACAGTGTAGGAACAAAACTAGGACCAAAACTACCCGAAATGCTTCCATGGGCTCCAAACGGTATCTAGGAGTTCCCCTGGGGGATGAGTCAGTGGTCAAAAAGAACTAGAGGAAGTGGACTAAAGAAGAGTAGTGATAAGTGATATGATGGACACACTGACCATGATGGACAGACTGAAGATGATGGGCAGAATTGCATTGGGTTCGAACCCACCACTTCGTTGGCTTCTAAACAAACTGATCCTTAAAGGGGCATGTCTGGACTTTTCCTGGCAACCGGGCACTTGAATGCATGAATAATGTATTTGAATAGATTTTAAGTCGGATCTGGATTATTTCGTTATAACATGCTGAATGTTAATTCGGCCTTGTTCTCCTTAGTTTTATATATATATATATATATATTTTTTATATATTTTTTTAACCATGGCATCCTTTATGTGTTCATTTACCAAGGAAGCAGTATATGAGTCTGAGTTTGTTTGTTGATGTCAATTATTTTAGTGTATGCTTAATTTTGACCACATGTTTCAAACTAACACCAGTTATGAATGGTATCTTCTCCACACAGTGGACAACACCATATATGGTTTTATGAGTTTTGTAGACCTATGGTCATGAGGGCTGGGTGATGACCGAAAGGACGAGATCGCGGGTACAAGCGGCCGAGATGAGTTTTCTCAGAAGGGTGGCTGGCGTCTCCCTTAGGGATAGGGTGAGAAGCTCAGCCATCCGTGAGGAACTCGGATTAGAGCCGCTGCTCCTTTACTTAGAAAGGAGTCAGCTGAGGTGGTTCGGGCATCTGGTAAGGATGCCCACTGGGCGCCTTCCTTGGGAGGTGTTTCAGGCACGTCCAGTGGGGAGGAGACCTCGGGGAAGACCCAGGACTAGGTGGAGAGATTATATCTCAACACTGGCCTGGGAACGCCTCGGGATCCCCCCGTCAGAGCTGGTCAATGTGGCCCGGGAAAGGGAAGTCTGGGGCCCCCTGCTTGAGCTGCTCCCCCCGCGACCCGACCCCGGATAAGCGGATGAAGATGAGATGAGATGAGTTTTGTAGATAAGTATGACACGACAAACATGGCCTCTTTGCAATTTCTGCCCATGACGGATCAAAGGTTTACCTGGGTCAATGAGAACCTATGGGCGTGGCTTGTTTACCATTCCGCCCACTTCCAACATAAACTCAAGTCTTGCCTGTGTTCGAGAGATGAACCACCTCCAGAACACAAGCTTGTTTATCTTTTTTCTCTGAATAAACCACGTGTCGAACATTTACCACTCTCCCAGTCATACCTCGCCCGAAACATCGATACCACAAAGGATCAAATTCGTTTTTCATCAGTCTGTGTGTGTGTGTGTGTGTGTGTGTGTGTGTGTGTGTGTGTGTGTGTGTGTGTGTGTGTGTGTGTGTACAACCTGGCTAGGAACATGCTGTGGTTAAAGCAGCCGTGTGGATCCAGGTGTCAGCCATGAGGATAATAACGTGTTCACACACATGCACACAGGCACGCACCCACAGACACACCCACACACAAAGATACACACACACAAACACAAAGACAACCACCCACACACAAAGACACACGCACACATGTTGAGTGGATGGAGTGGGTGTGGGCTGTTGGCTGTCAGGCTTCAGATCAAAGGTCTGGCTTCTCCGACAGGCCCGCCTGCTTGTCAGCCTCGACGGGAATGCATGATCAACAGCAGGTCCACACCGGCCAAAGGGAGGCTCTCCACCCGTTAGGGAACCGCTGGGAGGAAGAGCTCTCAGGAGAACATGCTCTGAGTCTATCTGGTTCTTTAGGTCTCGTCACCAGCCGACACAGTTGACTGATATACACACGGCATCTCTCCCGCGGAATTGTTCAACCGTTTCAGTTACATTTAGGGGATTTTATGACGCTTTTATCCAAAGCGTTTTTGTTACGGCTCCCAGATGTAAGCTGGCTAGGGGGAGTAGGGGAACCATAACACAAAAGTACGTCAAACTGACTGGAGGAACAAAAAGCACACCACATCATCAAACGAATACACATGTTTATTAGTAAATTATAATAGGAAAAACACGTCAAAGGGAATAGGGAACTTTAAGCGGAGCCAAATCAAAGAAAGCATAAATAAAGTGACAACTACTTGTGAACACGCACAAAGCTAATAAATACAAAGGGCGGCCCCCGCTTCTAACCTGATGTGATAACATAGGGTAAACTAAAACTAGGTGATGTTAATGTAAACCCAAGGGTATCTTACCTAGTCACCTAAACCCCTATGGCGTAACAAGCACAACGGAAACCACAACGACGAAAAAACAAACGGAGACGACAACAATGGGCAAACGGGTGCAATTTATCAAGGTGCTGACTATAATTGGCCGACGGAGACTTGCCAGATTGGGCAGGGGGTTGGCCGATGACACCTACAGAGATCCAGAGAGGAGACACAGAGGGAAATACAAGGACAACAACCACAAATCTAACAGCCTTACAACCATTCATTCACAAACCGACGGCAGAGCAAACCACGCAGGGCCAGCTCATCAGGAGCAGTCAAGGTGAGGGACCTTGCTCAGGGCCGCCTCGACAATCGAACTTGCAACCTTCCAGTTATCAGTTAACCAGCTCTACCTCCTGCGCTACTGCCGCCCAGTCCATAAGACTGACCACTCTTAATAAACACCAATAAGTGGGATGATTTAATATACTACTGCAGGGGGATGACGGCACCAATATATAACTTTAAATGCACGCTGGGAAAAATATCATGCAATGCAAGACCGAGGGAAACTTGGTTCGTTTAAATCATCAACCAAAGTTGCGGTGCAGGACTAATCATATACTTTCATACAAAGGGCAAGGAGTACTGCCTGCTTATCGGGTGTTTTATGCCTCCCCTTATCCAATGAAAAAGTAGACAGTGAGCACGTTGCAGAGGTCCAGTCGACAGGGCTGTGTGCTGAAGCCCTTTACCAGCACTAACACTCGCCAGGCCTGTGTTTTTCATACTCACATTTGCAGCCGTCAGGCTGGGGTCCTGTCAATGAAGGAAGTGTGAGCTGCAACCCCAGAATGGGCTTTGGACAAGCTAACAAGAGGGAGAACCAGAGGGCTCTGTCTCAGCAGGGAGCGATCTGGATCTACAAAGTAACATTTTTCAGATGCAAAGGAAAAAGGATTCTACCAAAAGTAATTTAAGAGTTCATGTACCATGAGCAATTCTTGTAGCTATGTCACATGTTTTTTTAGTGCAGATGTGCGTGTGTGTGCGTGTTTGTCTATGTGTGTCTGTTCATGTGTGCGTTTGTGTGTGCACGTGCGTATGTGTGTGTTTGTGTGTGTCTGTGTGCATGCATGCGTGAGTGTGTGTGTCTTGGCATATGTGGGGTGAAAAATGTTAAGCAGGATCACATGGTTTTTTGAAGACAAGCAGGGGCTAAATTAAGTTTATAGAGTTGTGCATTTAGGGGACATAGATCTAGCTCAAGCTTACTGTTCAGTTCACTGGATGTGGTCCAGGAAAGCATATGGAGAAAGAAACAAGAAAGGAGACAATTTGATTTTACTGTTCAGTTTTTTTTTAAATCAGAATCAGTAACTTTCTATATCTATATCAGTATAAAAGTCTACAGCTATATCAGTATAGAAGTCAATACCGATATCAGTTTAGAAGTCTATATCGGTATAGAAGTCTATATATCCGTATAGAAGTCAAAGTCTATTTCAGTGTAAAAGTCAATATCTATATCAATGTATAAGTCTTTATCTCTATCAGAATAGAAGTCTTTACATGTGTATGGCCATCTATGAGTATGTCAGCATAGAGGTAACAGTATCCGTGGGTCAACAACATCCTGTGTTTTGGGTCCAGGTCACGCTCCGTCTCTCAAACAGCCCTCTGAGCCAAGCCAGGCCTGGAACCAACGGCACCAAGAAGAGGAGAAAGAGGGGCGAAGAGAGGGAGTCCAAATGTGAAAAGATGGTGGCTTATGCAACAGGGGACTTTGAAACACTGCCAAGGCCCCCTCCCTCTACTCTCCTGTTTAAATGCAGAACCAGCAGCTCACCACAGTGAGCTTCAGTTTGTCCGGCGTCATTAGTACTGCACAACATCTTCTGTGTGTGTCTCTGTTTAGGCCATCACGCACTGGGCAGAACTTCCCTTTGTCTCACTTTTACATCCAGTTCACTAGACTTCCCTCTCTCTGTAGAGCACACAAAGCCCACCAGAACAGCTCTAGGCCGGCTCCGTTGGGCCAGACCGCGTGAAAATAGATCAAATAGACCAGGAGCACCTCAGTACCAATGTCAACAACAACAGGAGTGCAAGGGAGGGTACCGTAGGGGAGGGGAGGGTACAGTAGGGGAGAGTAGAGTAGGTTAGAGCAGCGTAGAGTAGAGTAGAGTACCGTAGGTAGTGGGTTCACATTGCTTTAAAGGTGCAATGTGTCAGCTTCTGTTTTACAGCAGTGGTGCATAACACCAATAGAGCCAACAGCTGTACAGCTGTGGCATGTATATCAGAGCAATGTGTGTGCACTATTTATGTGCATGCATGCAGCATGCATATAAAGTTGACACTGCATTGCATGGAGACTGGAATAGCAGACCTTTTTATTGGTAAACAACATGGGGTATATATGATCAGATAACCGCTTGAATTAGGGCTGGGCGATTTTTTGATTTAATTCATTAATTTGTACTTTCCTACGGTTTGTGAAATGGCTGAACCGCAAAATCGCGATTTAAAAACAGTTCTAGACTGCGCAGATTTGTTTTGCTTTAAGGGACTCTGTAGTAGCCTCACTTTCCAGAACGCGCGCAAAACTCAGCCACATACAATCACATTCAACACGCCCCCGACAGAAGTACCATAAAAATGTCCACGAACACAAATGAAGAACGATAGTTACGTATTGTAACTCTAGATTCTATGAGTATAGGCGCAGCCTTTTAAGGCTATCGCTATTGGGTAATCCCTAGGCGTGAGCCGTAGCCAGGGCTCTACACTAAAAATTTTTTTCAGGAGCACTCGTGCCCCTAAGTTAAAAAATTTAGGAGCACAGGAAAAAAAAATGGGGGCACAATAGGTTTTTGTTTCGAACATTTATTAGCGTGCAGAAATTGCACACACCAACAGCACCAATTTACTAAAGTAAAATTAATACAAATAAATGGACAAGATTCAATTTAGGCTACACAAAACAGCACCAATTTCTGCTTCCACCGTACCAGGGGTTATTGGGCTGGGACTGGGTGCGATTTATATAGAAATCGGGACAGCGAGAATGCCAAGTGGACTCGATGTGTTTCACCACAGCATCGCGTTCCAGATTAGGGTTCCCGTTATAAACAGAGGAGCCTGCCATTGCCGATGGGGCTACCTTACAAAATGTACAGACTTAGCATCATAAACTAGCCACCCGAAATCCTTCAACCAGTCGGGGGGTGAATTTGTAGACTTTATCGACTACAGTAACAGCATTAAGTTTCTCCACGCAGTATATTCATAATATTGTAATGACCACGGAAAAGGCAGTGAATTAAGTATTGATCAGACAGCGATTTAGATACTTAATAAACGTTGGAACACACAAGATTGGTAACCATAGCAACGTAGGCGAACAAACCCGCTAAACCCTCCCGTAGTGCTCCCCGCGCTACGTCCATCCAGAGGCGCAGAGCTTTTGGCCGTGATATTATAAATGCAATACAATTATATTATATCATATACTATTCTATATAGAGCTCGGGAGTCGCAAACGGCCACAATCACTTTCTCCTCCATGCTGCGGTTCACCCCGGACTGCACTGCAGGGAACGGTTTGCCGGTTGAAAACTGATTGGCTGTTACGTTGCACACGTCACTCAGTGACCACGCTGTTGAACGCTGATTGGCTGTCATCACGCGAATGTCGCGGCAAAGTTGAATGTTTCATCTCGAGCAAAAGTGGCGTGCTGCAAATCCACCTGAAATCCACGTGAACGCGCTCGCCCGTGCCGGGCAAAAGTGTCGCGATGCAAATGGAATCGCTGCTTTGTTTGGAATCGTTTCGCCCCTTCGCGTTTGGTGTGAACGCACAGTATAGTGCGCTGTGGAGAAGTCACTCGCACGCGTGCTCCTGTTTTGTTTTTCTCGTTCGCACGCCGAAATATTCACTCGCAAATGCGAGTGAAATGGGCGCACTGTAGAGCCCTGGCCGTAGCCCCGCCAACCAACAGCGTGGGCCTCAATCACGTCCGCGGGCCAGATATAGGCGGGCGCCGGCGGACGTTCTGCTCCCAGTAAACAGCTTTTCTTCAGCTATTTAAAGGACAATGAGGCCGACACTTAAATGGTTGCGCCTATACTCATAGAATCTAGAGTTACAATACGTAACTATCGTTCTATGTCGTATTGGCTTGCCTTTTAAGGCTATCGCTATTGGGTTAAAGGGCGAAGCACGATATAGTCTATGCCTCATTGGTCCCGATCAGTACCAGAAACACAGCTACATACGCGCCATAACATACGTCATGCGTCTAACGGCATGTCATCAATGAGCAGCTCTAATGTGTCTGATAAGACACAAGAGCTCTCAGCATGAATATTTGACTCCACCTCACATCGTTTAATATGCGAGGGGAATAGTCACACAATCACACTCACTCTGACAAAGCACCTAGAACTGAGTGTGTCATAGAGAGGCGCGACATGTCTCTTAGGTAAAACCAAATAAAAGAGCATGGGGAAGCCCAGGAGGCTGCTGTGCAGATATCCTCCATAGGCATCCCTCTTTGCAGAGCGACAGAGGACTCTGTTCGAGTGAGCTCTGATAGTCTCAGGCGGCTCTGCCCCCGCTGACACATAAGCCTGTGTGATAGCATCACACAGCCAATGCGACAGCCGTTGTTTCGTCAGGGGGAGGCCCTGGGAATGTTCTCTGTAATGCACAAATAACTGTTGAGATTTGCGCAGAGCCTCCGTGCGCTTCTCATAACAGGAAAGCACGCATATGGGGCACAAGAGATGGGCTGTTGCCTCCTCCTCAGATTGATGAGGAGGGAGAGAAACCATTGAGTGTTATTACTCTTGATCTGAACGAGCTAGTAATACTCTTAGGTGTAAAAGCCGGGTTCGGGCGTAATATGGCCGAACTGCCGTCCCCTTGTATTCTAAGACAAGATGGGGCTACAGAGAGTGCAGACAGGTCGCTCACTCTCTTAGCTGACGTTGGGGCCAGCAGCAAAGCTATCTTGGCTGACAGAAACTCGAGGGGCACCCGTTCAAGAGGCTCAAATGGGGTTTTAACCAGTTCGCACAGCACCAGTGTTAAATCCCATTGTGGGATTTAACACCTTTTAGGAAACGCTTCATTAAGGGGTGAATAAAAACAGTTTTATCCCCGAAGCCTTCGTGGCATGATGAAACAGCAGCCGTGTACGTCTTGACCATGCTAAAGGCCAGCCCTCTTTCCATCAGTGTCTGGAGGAAAGAGCACACGCGGCGAAGGGCAGGAGATGGGATCACAACCCCTCTCCGTGCACCATTTCTGGAAAGCCGCCCATTTAGCCGAGTAACACGCTCTGGTGGAGTCAGCTCTGGCACCCTGGATGGTCCGTACGATCTCCTGGGAGGGGCCGAGACCCTCTAGGCACTCGCGTTCAGCGGCCAGGCCCACAAGTCCTGGCCGATCTGTGGGTAATCTATGATTGCTCCCACTACCTGTGAGAGAGTGTCCCGCCGCCAAGGGAGTTCCTTCGGCGGCCCCGAGAGCAGACGCTGGAGGCAGGGAAACCACGGTGCACTCGTGCGTTGCGGTGCTATGAGAATCATATACAGCCGTTCCTCTTGGACTCGGTCCAAGACATGGGGAATCAGGGGGACGGGTGGGAAAGTGTACTGGAGTGTGTTCGGCCATGGTCTGTGAGCGAAGGCATCCACCCCGAGGATTGTCCTTCGCGCTGAGAGAGAACCACAGCTCGCACTCTGTGTTCTCCCGCGTGGCAAATAGGTCGACATCCGCCTTCCCAAACTCGCTCCATATCTGATTGATCAGATCGCGGTGCAGAGTCCAGCAGCTGTGCCGAGCGCACGCCCCCTTGGCGATTTATGTATGCTGCTGTCGCCTTGTTGTCCGTGCGAATCATTACGTGTTGATTCGTCAACATCGGGGCAAAGTGTTGGACCACTTTCAACACAGTGAGGAGCTCCAATGCGTTTATATGCATGGTCACGGGGGGCGGCCAAACGCCGCCGTCTACGTTAAACTCGCATGTTCCTCCCCAGCCCGACGGAGAAGCATCCGTGAACACTGAGATTTGTGACGTTGCTCTGCCCAACGGCACCCCTCTCGCGAGAGTTCGGGGATCGCCCCAGTGGGTCAAATCGGGGCCCACTGATAGGGGAATGGTCACATTGCGCCGCCGTTTGCGCACCAGGTCGATGCGCAGGCAAAAAAAAACATCTCTGCAGCCGCCTCATGTGAAGCAGCCCCAGCGGCACCAACGTGTGAGCGGCTGACATCATGCCCAGCAGCCTCATGACAGAGGGCTGTCACGACGCTGCCTGGGGAATAGCGGCGGAGGAGAGACCACAGCGTTTCAATCCTCTACTGTGAGAGCCGTGCTCTCATTACAGCTGAATACAGCTCTACCCCCAAATACATCACACTCTGTGAGGGGAGGGGGGAGCTTTATGGGAAGACTAAATTCGACAGGTGAATCACCAGCTTTTTTGTTTGAATAGCTGCTTCCTCCTTGGTGCGAGCCATCAAAAGCAGATCGTCCAAGTAGAACAGTACTCTCATTCCAGTTGCGTGAAGCGGCCGGAGAGCCGTCTCCACGCACTTGGAAAACGTTTGTGTGGCTAGAGAATAGCCAAACGGGAGACGGTTGTACTGGTAGTGTGACCCTTGGAATGAGAAACATAGGTATTTCCTGTGTTTGGGGATCACTGTGACGTGGAAGTAGGCGTCCTTCAAATCTATTGAAGTGAACCAGTCGCCTGGTTTTACACACTGTAACACTCGTCTGATTGTTAACATGTGAAACGGCCTCTCCGCGATGCATTTGTTGAATAGGGCTAGATCGAGAATCGGTCTCAGCCCTCCTGTTTTCTTGGGTACCAGGAAATAACGGGAATAGAATCCATGCATTTCCTCCCCCTTCGGGGCCGTGGAAATGACTTTTTTCGCTAGAAGCTGCTGGAGCCCCTGCCCCCGCTGCGAGGGGAGGAGTCCTCCTCGCAGCCCATGGGGAGCTCTGCGCTCGTGGGGCGGGACATCGCCCCATGAGCCCGCTGTCCGAGGCCTTTGCTGGCCACTCGCCGCAGCCTGCGATGGAGGTGGGCGGGGCTGGTAAGCTGGGAGAGGCTGCCTTTGTAAAGGTAATGAAGGGCTGGCTCGATCAATAATACAAGGTTTATTGACGGCCTGCCTATATGTGGTGGGAGATGCGTGTGAAACAGTTATGTCCGGGCCGGTAGGCTCCGGGGTTAACTGTGTGATGGCCCTCTGACTGTTATAGGTAACCTGGGCAAGATCCTCTGCTCCTCCCCAGGTCTCTCCTCTCAGGTGGTTCCGGGTGGGTGGAGCTGCCCAATCAACCCCAATCAGAGGGTGGCAGATAAAAGGCTCACCAGTCTGCCCATGGCTCTCTCCCTCTCCAGACACATTATTTTTGGCTAAACTTTGTGTCTGTTAATAAATTATGGTTACTTTTCAGTTTAAACCTTGGTGTGTCTCCATATTTGTTATGGAGACACACCAAGCCGGGCCGTGACAACTGTGTGGGGAGAAAACAGCCGTCTTTAGTAAAGAGGTGTTTCTCGCTGTCACACGCTTCTCCCTCGCCCCGTAATTGCCTTCGCCGGCACTTGTGGGGCGTGACATAGCCCCATGAGCCCGCCGCCCGGGGCCTTCGCTGGCCGCTGGCCGCAGCCTGCGATGGAGGCGGGTGGGGCTGGTATGCCTGGGGGCCAGGAGGAAGAGCTGCCGGCGGCGCCGCGACAGTGGCTGTCAGGGGCCTATGGCGGCGACGGGAGCTTGGAGCGGACCGTGCTGCCCGGGTGGAGGCGGAGGGCGGGAGACGTGTCTCCGGAATTTCCATGCCTCCTCGGAAGAGGCCTGCATGTCATTCCATACCATAGATGACAAACGGGGCCCGAACAGCACGTCTGGGCTGATGGGGCACTCCAGTAACTGTCGCCTCATCGGCTCAGGGAGGCCCGGGGTCTGCTGCAGCCACAGGCTCCTCTGTATGAGGTGCTGCCATGCTGCCGTCCGGGCCGCTGCCAACGCGCCACGTCGACTGCCTGTCGACTGCCTGTTCGGCCAGACGATGAGGGTCAGCCGCCATGGTGGAGATGTTATGTGCCAGCAGGGCGATGTTATTCATAACAGCCTCTTGCTGCATCATACACTGATGCGCCCTGTCCGTAAGCTTGGCTGTCAGCTGGTCTTTGGGAGTGGGGCAGCGGTCGCTGAGCCCCGGCTTCACTCCAAAGACAGCACACAGAGCGGGATCCAGCGGTGGTACCGCCCTGTAACCCCGGTCTGTCAGACCCTCCGTCTTCGTGACCTGGATAAATGTTTTTACCAGGGCCCCGAGCCTCTCGGGCTCCGCCGCAGCCCCACTGAAGTACGGGCTGATGGCGGGAAACATCGGCCAGATCGGGTCGAGACGGGCGGGGCGTGTCGCGGCCTCGAGCCCCCAGATGCCACAGAGCTGGTCTGGACGTTGGGGGGCCTGAGGCATGGGCACCGCAAGGTTTGTGGCTGCCCTGGCTATAATGCCCGGTAGCTCTGCCACCAAAGCTCCAACCACTGGAAGTTAGGTGGCGGCAGAGACGGGCAATGCTGCTGCCCCGGGCCTCTCCATTCGGAGAGGGGGAGCCGGGGAGTCTCCCCCTCCTCGTCGCGGTCGGAGTCGTCCGACTCCGAGCTCACAAGGAGAGAGAGGGCATCGTCGAGCGGGACAGTAAAGTCGTCGGCCCATTCAGCAATGGCGGCGGCAGTGTCGGCTCTGCGCTGTCTGTCCACCAGCAGCGCAGCATAATGCCGACACAGGCAGAGCGGCGAGAGCGCCAAGACGGCATGTTCATGCCCAAGGCAGCCCCCGCACACCCCATGGCGTCATACGGCAAGATGTAACCCGTGTTACATGTCTTGCAGATGCCGTTCGTTGATGAGTCCATAATATCTATTTATTTACTTCAGTATGCTACCGGATCGTCCTGAAGAAAATGGGAGCAGAACGTCCGCCGGAGCCCGCCTATATCTGCGAACTGCGGACGAGATTGAGGCCCGCGGAAGTGATTAAGGCCCACGCTGTTGGTGGGCGGGGATAACAATTTTTTCAGTGCTATGGCTCACGCCTAGGGATAACCCAATAGCGATAGCCTTAAAAGGCGACTCCTATATGACAATGAACTCATTCCTAAAAAAGGCGTTTCAGTTGTATGGAAGTGGTTTGGGTACAAGCGGTCAGACATAGAACAAACAACTGTTCTGTGGAAGTTTTGTAGAAAGTCGATCGCTGCAAAACATGGGAACACAACCAACTTATTCCAGCACCTGCAAAAGAGACATGCGGTGGAATGGCAGGAGTTTAGCACTAAGAGCTGCAGATGCTAGCTCAAGCCACAAAGCGCCGGCAAAAAAGCAGGTAACCTTGTCAACAGCATATTCAACAGTCATGCCTTGCGACAATAAAGGGCCCTGGTGGCAGGCGATCACAGATGCGGTGACATATTACATCGCAAAAGATATCCCCATCTATACCGTAGTAAAAACGGGTTCATTAAGATGCTGCAAACGATGGACCCGAAATATCAACTGCCCAGCCGCCAGCATTTCGCTGCAGTTGCATTGCCCAATTTATCTTACAAAACAAGAGCTAGAGTCGCAGAGCAGCTGCAAAACACAGTTTATTAATCCACCACTACCGACCTATGGTCCAGCCGAACCACCCACCCATATGAGTCTGACCGTGCATTTAATTGACGAGAATGGACAGTTTCACTCCGAGCGCGTCGATTTTTGACGAACGGTCAGTGACTTTGTAAGTAAGTAAGTAAGTACAATTTATTTATAAAAGCACATTTAAAACAGTTTGCACTGACCAAAGTGCTGTACATAGTGCATTCAGCAGGCAAAGATGATGGCAAAATAACAATAAAATACAACTAAAATACATGAAACCGGACATCCACACACAACAAAGGCAATAGTGCAGAGGTCAGATAGTTAATGGGGAGGGAAGGCAAGGTTGTGGGTTTTGAGCCTTGATTTAAAGGCATAAATGGAGGGGGCATCACGTATGTCGGGTGGCAGTTGGTTCCACAAGCGCGGAGCAGCTACAGCGAAGGCCCGGTCACCTTTTTGTTTTAGTCTGGAGCGGGGGATGTGTAGAAGACCCTTATTAGAGGATCTAAGGGACCTGGTGCCTGAATGGGGGTGTAAGAGGTCTGATATGTATGATGGGGCCTGACCATGTATGGCTTTGAACACCATAAGAACAGTCTTGAAAATGATCCTTTGTTGTACTGGCAGCCAGTGAAGGGAAGCAAGAACGGGAGTGATATGCTCCCACTTTTTTGACCCAGTCAACAGCCTTGCTGCTGCATTTTGGACTAATTGGAGGCGTGATATGAGAGACGGAGGGAGACCAAAGTAGAGGGAGTTACAGTAATCCAGCCGTGATGTTATGAAAGCATGGATGACTATTTCCAGATTGTGGTATGATAAGGAGTGCTTTATTTTCGAGATGATTCTGAGCTGGTAGAAGCTGTTCTTCACGACGGAGGAGATTTGCTTATTAAAGCATAAATCAGAATCAAAAATAACGCTGAGGTTTCTTGCAGATGGTTTTAGGAATGAGGTCAGACTACCTAGGTCAGTGAAGATGTGTTTTTTGAATTTGGAGGGGTTAATGATGATAACTTCTGTTTTGCTATTGTTTAGTTGGAGGGAATTATCCCCCATCCAGTCATTTATCTCTTTGAGACACTCTAGGAGCGTCTGAAGGCAGTCCCTGGATCTCAGAGGGAGATATAACTGAGTCGTCGGCGAAGAAGTTGAACGACTATTTTCTTATTATATTCCCCAGTGGGAGCATATATAAACTGAACAGGATTGGACCCAGGATGGACCCCTGGGGGACCCCACAAGACAGAGGGGCCTAGGAGGAGGAGTGCTGACCTATAGACACTGAAAACGATCTATGGGAGAGGTAGGAGGAGAACCACTGCAGAGCTGAGCCCCTAATACCAACCCACTGATAGAGACGGGCTAGAAGAGTGGGGTGGTCTGCAGTGTCAAAGGCAGCACTTAGGTCTAATAAGACTAAGATGGCATTCTCACCCGTGTCTAGCGTGAGGAGTAGGTCATTAGACACTCAGCAAAGCCGTTTCAGTGCTGTGGCGTGCCTTAAAGCCGGACTGAAAGGGCTCCCAGACATTGGCAGAGTTGAGAAATGGCAGTACTTGAGGGAGGACTGCCTTTTCCAGAATTTTTTAAATGAATGGTAATTTAGATATGGGACGGTAGTTATTTGGGCAGTAAACATCCAGGTTATGTTTCTTAAGCAACGGCTGGACAACCGCGTGCTTGAAACAAGAGGGAACAGTGCCAGAGACAAGGCATGTGTTTATATTAATCAGAATACTTGGACCGATGGTTTCAATGGCGTCTTTGATGATCTGAGAGGGGATAGCATCATTGGGAGATGTAGAGGGTTTCATGTGCTTGATAATATCTCTCAGGTCAACAATGGTCACCGGTGATAAATGATCAAATATGGCTGTAACATCTGGGGGACACGGTAAAGTGATGGAAGCAGAGGGGGTAAAAGACAGTTTTATGTTTTCTATTTTATCAATAAAAAACCTTAAAAAAGTTTCACAAATCCCTGTGGATGATTCGACCTCTGGGGAGACTTCGGGGTTAATAATTGAGGTGATGGTGCTAAAAAGGATTTTCGGTCTGTGGGCGTGTTTTTCAATCATATCTGAGAAATGTTTGGCTCTGGCTTTCTTAGCCGCTGTCTGGAAGGCTGCTAATGAATTTCTGTAAATATCAAGAGAGATGGTAAGTCTATCCTTGTTCCATTTCCGCTCAGCTCGTCGACAAGCCTGCCTGAGAGAGCGGGTTGTGTCATCGAGCCAGGGTTGTGGTTTAGGTTTGGGATGTCTGAGTTCAAGGGGGGCAATGGTATCTAAAATGTTAGAACAGGATGAGTTAAATAGAGACACTAGGTCATCATTGCTGCCAGGAAGCTAATTTGCAGTCAAAATGGAACTAGCCACATCATTACTCAGGAAACATTCAGAGAGGTGACTGGCAGTGAGAGAGTTAATGTAGCGAGAAAAGCGACCTGGGGACTTAGCTACTGACAGAGGGTTTGGTAGGTTTACATTAAACACAATGGGTTTATGGTCGGAGAAGGACGCATCCTCAATGAACACAACACAGAAAACCCATACGATAGAATTAAATCAAGGGTGTGACCAAGTATATGGGTAGGCTGATTAATGTGTTGCACCAGACCAAACAAATCAATGATATGACAAAACTCTAACCAGGGGTTTATCCGGACAACAGACATGGATATTGAAGTCGCCCAAAATCAACAAGTGATCATAAGATGTAATAAAATCAGATAAAAAGTCTGAACTCTTTGATGAAGTCTTTATTTGGTTTAGGAGGCCTGTAAACTAAAGGCTTGATTCCACCGGACGCGTTACGGCAACGTTACGGCAACGTTACGGCAGCGGCACGTCTTGGCCGCGGTCACCGCAGCAGATAGGTTCCACTCTAATCAATGAGACCATTTCCACCGGGCGCGGCTGCGGAACGTCTCAGCAACGTCCCAGGAGCGGCTCGCCGTGCCGCAGCGCTATCATTCCGTAGCATTTCTATTTTTGCCGCAAGCCGTTGCTGAACCGCGTGAATTTCAACAGAGCAGATCGATCAGGGCAGGAAGTGAAAAAGTAAAAGCCATAGAGCATTCCGGTCAATTTTCAAAATAAAACACAATAAATAAACACCAACATTATTACGTCATGACCGGTGGCACCAGGTCAGCAGTCAATCAATCAAAGGGTCTCAAATCATCCTTTTTATAAGAACAATGTCAGAAAGGACAAAGCCTGGCATTTAATTGCAGTAGTTTTGGGAGTGGAAGGTGAGTAGGCCTACATTAGGTTTAGGATTATCGTGGGATCTCGTGATCTCGCGGGAATGCGGCTGGCTCGCAAGGCAGCGTTGCGCTGCCGTAACGCGCCCGGTGGAAATGCAAGCAGGGCAAAGTCGCGGCCAAGACGTGCCGCAGCCGTAACGTTGCCGTAACGCTTCCGGTGGAATCCCCGGGTAAGGCGCACACTAAGGGGGTTGTAATGGATTCAATTTTTACGCACTGGATTTCGAAAGTGGAATAAGTCCCAACGGGTAGCGTCAGTAACTTAAATTTTTTCTTAAAAATCATTGCAATGCCGCCACCCCTTCCAGTGCTCCTAGGCGTGCTAATGAATGAGCAGTTTGTTGGACAAAGTTCACCAAAAACGGATGACTCACCAGCTCCAGCACTTATCCATGTCTCGGTTAAAAATAGAATATCCAGGTGTCGTTGAATGAAGAAGTCCTTCAGAATGAACGTTTTAGATGAAACAGACCTCGTGTTGAGCAATGCCAGCTTTACCGTGAAGCGTTCCGGGGTTTTTGGACATTGGGCATATTGTAATGGGCGAATGTTGTGGGAATTCACTCCGCCGCCTCGGACCCACACTCTTGGAGAAGCAGGGCTGACGGTCATCGGAGTCCGGAAGGGAGAGATGGGGAGATGGCAGGAATATCTCAGGTCCCATGATCGTCGTGCCAGGTGGAGGTCTGTGCGCCCAGAACAGGAAGGCCGACAGTGCCATGGGCGCGCGGGGATAACACCAGCCTCACTGCTAATCCTCACTCGAATGCCATCGCGTTTGCCTCTCCCCCTGCGTCGCTTATTACGGCGAGAGATAAAACAAGGGAGCCGGCGAACGTATTCCGCACCAGGGTAAATTAACGCCGGGTGACATCTGTCAAAAGAGCCAAGGCCTCCACTGTTTGGATCTCCATTGATCCTCGAATATGCATGAGCATTTGGCGATCATAAGTCTGTAAGGCGTCGGAACAATGCCACAGGAACAGCAGAGAAAACACACACGTAAAAAAGCGATCTAACGGGTAGGAGCTGGACAGGTAGGAGCTGACGGCAGGCCGACAAACACACTGGCGCCATCTTGCTCAAACCTTGCTCAAACCTTGGCCTCAGCTTCTGACGCAAAAGGGTACCCTTGTGCTTCTTTTTTCGACGCATGGGGTTTTCAACTCGTTACAATGTAGGCCTAATCCCTCCACGGCAATATATGAAGCTATGAGCATTCAACCCATTGGCTAATGGGGGACCCGATGGCTGCACATAGAGACGCTATGAGCATTCATCTCATTGGCTAACGGAGGACCTTGTGCTTCTTTTTTCGACGCAGGGGGTTTTCCACTCATTACAATGTAATCCCTCCACTGCTATATATGAAGCTATGAGCATTCATCCCATTGGCTAACGGAAGACCCGATGGCTGCAGATTATCGGCGATTTTACTGTGAAATCTGTGACATTACTCAACATAACTACACCAACGTGTCCTTGTTAATTACACAACATGTATGGGTTAAGGCTATGGACATCTGCTGGGGCCCGTTTCAGAAAGCAGATTCAACAAACTGAGTTAAAACCTTAACTCTAGGTTGACCAACTCTGAGCTGTCAAACTGTTAAGTTTTCGGTTTGAGAACAGGTGATAACACTTAGTTCAATCAACTCAGAGTCAAGGTAACCCTGAGTGAAGCCCGTGCATGAGGATATAAAAAGCCTTCATCAATGGAACACAGATAACATGATTCACCATGGCAACAAGTGGTAAACAGCCTCGATCCTCCTACTTCTCCCCAGTGGAGTTGGAAATATTAATGACTGCGTATGCAGAAAGTGAGCATATATTTTTTAAAAAGAAGCAATACTGTGGCAGCAGCAAAAGAGCGGGAGCTTGCGTGGCAGAAAATTGCTGACCGAGTCAATGCGTGAGTATTAATTGAAGAAAAAAAAGAAATGTTTTGTCTTGAATGTTCCACTTATTCAACAATTATATTCCATATGTGTCTGTGCGCACAGGTGCAACCCAACAGGCACCAAACGGACTTGGCAGCAACTAAATGTTTTTTAGTTCAAACAGGTAAGGTATAATAAAGTACAAGCAATTGTGATGTTGTTTAGCCTGCCCTCATTCAACAACATTTAGTGGCTACATTCAACATGTGATGGATATATTTAAGTAATTAGGGAAATCTGCTAAAAAGAGAAATCCCAACACTGCCAGTATTTAATATTGTCTATATGAAAGCAACACCTGAATGCCTTTTATGCATACAAGTCTCCAAAGTTGTGCTTTCTGTATATATTTAAATTTGACCTCCATTATAGCCAACAGAAAAAAGGCTGAGGCCCGCAAAACAGGTGGCGGTCCACCACCACCACCTCTCACAGAGGCTGAAAAGATGGCCCTCAGTCAGAACAGTGGGCGACCCATTGCTGAGGGCATCTCTGGGGGGAGCTCATCGGACCCACCCACACCCCAGGACACAGGGGCCTACATAAGAGGTAAGTTATTCAAATGAATGGCATGTACGTTAATCCTTTTTCTAGTGTTCGCTCAGTAATGGCCACCCATTCATCTTAGACACAACTTGGCACACTGATTTTTCTTGTAGCAGTAGGCTACAGTTCTTTGCAATTGGCTGCTTTTGCTTTCAGATATCAATCTATTTTAAGGTGACTCAGAGTTTGAAAAATTGTGATGGGACCTGCACACTATTGTTAATTTTTTTTTAATTAGGTGGGGCACTTTTCTGGGAAATCATCAACTGTCTAATCTTCATCTTCTACCAGTTACTGATGGTGTAATCTGTCTTGTGGAGTCTTCTGCCATAACAGACCTCCATGCTGTTGGAAGTACTCAATATTCCACCGATTTTTCATGATGGGTAGAATATAACAAACATTCTGTTTCATTACTGGAGGATGATGAAGACACCTTATCAGCTGCCACAGAGAGGGAAGATGCAGAGAGGCCTGTTGAAGTATACACCTTTTTTTTTTAAATGCCTAACCCTTCAGTTAACTTCTTTCTCTCTAACAGAGCAATGCTGGAAATTACAATGAGGAAGAAGGTCCATTAACCTCCACAGAACAGCTTACCTCAGTAAGATGTTGTTCAGCATTGACCCACAACTTACAATGACGCTAAGTAGATATGGCATTGGGAAATTCAACGTCATTTATGTTCGTATAGCTCCCTGTGAAACAACTCTAAGGTATATTTGCAAGCAAAAATCAACAAAATGCATTTGGAAATGGACCATATAAGGCTGCAGATCACTAAAACAAAAATGGAAATACAAATGCTGGACCATCAGTTAAAGGTGGGTGACGTGCCCACAGGTGGATGATTTTTAATTGTTTCAACAACAAAGGATTAACAACTGTACAAAATTTGTCCTTCTAGGAAATAAAGAAGACCTCATAAAATGAGATGCATATTGTCTTTCTTTAACATTGGGGAGGTGATGGGTCAGTTAGAAATGATTGAAGCATATCATGTCTCTAACAGCTCTTCCATCACGTGCATCAGCAGGGGGGGTAGGATTAATATCTGGATCATTGGGGGAAAGAGTAGGACATTGTTCTCCTCTAATAGTGGCAATGTTGTGGAGAACCACACATGCCACTATAATGTCACAAGCTCTTTCTGGGGTGACCCTGAGCCTACGAAGGCACTGGAACCGGGCCTTGAGTATCCCGATGGTCATCTCCACTCTGGCTCGTGTCCTGCAGTGAGCCAAGTTGTAGTGTTGCTGTGGGCCAGGCTCAGGGTCAGGGTAAGGGGTCAGCAGATAGCGCTGGCATGGGTACCCTCTGTCTCCGAGTAGGTAACCATCAAACTCTCCTGTGATAATACAAGATACAGTTGATTGTTTCAGTTGCAATAGGAGGAAACAAAATATTGATCATAGGATATAACTATATACTGTATATAAACTCACCATGGGCAAATCTGGCACTCAGTGTAGACTCACAAAACATTCGTGAGTCATGCACAGACCCAGGCAACTTCGCTTCCACATTATTAATCATGTGGGCTCCATCACATATGATCTTCACAGTGGAGAACAGTAATTAGCTGTATAGTGAAGTATATTTAATTTGGAATGTTAAAGGCTACTATTTAGGCCTACCTGTACATTAATGCTGTGGACAGATCTCCTATTCACATAATGTCCTTCATTTATTGAAGGAGCTATGATAGGAATGTGAGTGCCATCAATGCAGCCAATCACACCTGGAAACCCTAAAATATATCAAATTGACTGATTAGTGCTTCAAGTCTCAAATGAAATGAATGAATTACTGCTTAGACTGATACCTGCATTTCTGTGGAACTCTTCTTGAGAAATCTGGTGGGTCTGTGTCTTGGGAACACTACAAACGTGCATAGTAGCCGTTTCAGTGCAAGTGTCACATTTTGGACAGCCCGACAGACAGTTGCCTTGGACACATGCTCTGCATCACCGACGTTATACAAAAAACTGCCGTTGGCAAAAAAACGAAGTGCAATACAAAGAATTTGCTCGGAACTGAGAGTGTGTCCACGATGTGTCATGTGAGCGATGTGAGGGCTGAGAATATTGTTTATATGAATTATTGATGATGCAGAGAAACGGAAACGCTCAAACAGGTACTCATCAGGGAATGATAAAACATCCAATCGGGGTCTAATAATCCTCTCCCGACGGAGATTTCTGCGGAGTATCTGCGCCTCGACATCAACTGGCTCTTCAATAAAAGGACACGCCATGTCTGGCACTGCCTTCAGTCTGCAGGCTTCAACTTAAGAGCAGGAGAAACTTGTGATGATGAGAAAATTGACCATCATTGCTATGCTGATGACACGCAAATCTATGTATCGCTATCACCAAATGACTATCGGCCCATAGATCTGCTGTGCCAGTGCATTGAGCAAGTGAAGGAATGGATGTGCCGAAATTTCCTTCAACTAAATGAGGACAAAACAGAGATAATTGTATTTGGTTCTAAAACGGAAAGGCTTAAAGTAACCCAACACCTTCACTCTCTGTCCCTGAAAACCTCAATCAAAGCCAGAAATCTAGGGGTTATCATGGATTCAGATTTACATTTTCACACATCAAATCAGTTACAAAATCGGCATATTATCACCTTAAAAATGTAGCAAGACTTAGAGGGCTCATGTCCACCGAAGACATACAAAAACTTGTACATGCCTTTATCACTAGTAAGCTTGATTACTGCAATGGTCTCCTTACAGGTCTCCCAAAACAAACTGAGGAAGCTTCAGCTTGTTCAGAATGCTGCTGCTAGAGTTCTAACAAAGACCAAAAAATGTTATCATATTACACCAATTCTGAAATCATTACATTGGCTTCCTGTAGGTTTTTATTTTAAATTTATTTTAAAATCATGTTGCTTACCTATAAATCCCTACATGGTTTAGGCCCAAAATATTTAACTGATATGCTTCCACTACATCAGCCTTTTAGACCACTAAGAAGCTCTGAGACCAATCTGTCAATTATCCCCAGAGTAAACACAAAACATGGGAAAGCAGGATTTAGTTACTACGCAACAAATAGCTGGAATAAACTCCCAGAGGATTTAAGACTTGCCCCAACTCTGAGCACCTTTAAAACAAGACTGAAGACTTTTATGTTTGCTATAGCTTTCTGCTAAATCTTAAATACATTGCACTTTCTAAAAAGCTTTTTTAACTTTGCCTTTATTTTATATTTTAATACTAAAATGCCTTTTTAACTTTCTATTTTTTGCATATGTTTTTCTTTTACTTACCTGTTATTTTATTTAATTGTATGGCAATGTTTATATGTGAAGCACTTTGAGTCTGCCTTGTGTATGAAAAGTGCTATATAAATAAAGTTGCCTTGCCTTTATTTATATTTATATCCATGCTAGTTGACTGAACAATTATTCCTCTACTTGAATTTATATTACTATATTTATATTTACTACACTTATTGTAACTCTATGCTGCTCTGATAATTCTCTGATAATTCATGTACAAACTGCACTTTACTGCTCCTTTGCACTTCCGGTTGGTCACAAAACCTCATTTCGTTGTACTCTGCACAATGACAATAAAGTGAATCCAATCCAATAATATGTTTGTGTGTGTTCCTGTGGACACACAATGTGTTAAAGAGATACACATGCATAAAATAACTGTAACCCTCCCTCCTCTCACTGGTTTGTCTAGTCTGTGCTACAGCCATGTCCTTGTATTGTCACTGTTTTTTCTTGTGTTTGTCTGTCATGGAAAATGTATAATAAAATTTAAATCATGGAAAAATACGCACATGTCACATGTATGAATGCTGTCCTTGTCAAATGAATGATTAAATGGTGCCATTCTAAAATGTTCCTTTTTGGTTTCTTCCCTTATTCTTTCCTGTTGGTATGAAAGATCCACGGATTGACCGTGCCATCGGGGTTTGCAAGAAGGTTGTAAGTGCCTTTTCCTTCAGTTGGAAGAAGAGAAGAGATATGGCAGTGGTACAGGCTGAGCTCGGTCCACTCTCTCATAACCTCATCACGAGTCCCTAACCAGGTGGGGTTCGAGACAACTGATGGTAGAACGAGTGTTGGAACAGGACAAGGCCATAGCACAAGTCCTGGGAGCAGAAAAGAAAAGCAGGCACCTGGTGCCCACCTGTTAAGGCCGATTTAGGGTCGTTTTAGACGCAGAGACGTAAGCACGTAATTTACACAAGGGACTTGTTTTAGACAAGTTTTGATTTACGGTTCCTTGTTCCTTGCGCGTGTTGCAAGGGGATTCTCCGTCAGAACAGTAGGGGGAGCAACGAACGAATCTGTGGGCGTGGAAGTGGAAATCGCTGGCTTGTTTATATTTATGCACTTCCAGTATTTTCGACGAGAGTAGCAGTAGCTAAGTTTAGGTTAGCGGTCTTTTTCCACACTCTGAACGATGTTAAGGTTGCTGTAAAACCGGAAATGTGAGACTCCTGAAAGGATGTGGTTAGCTGGCCAATCACAGTCTTTGCGAGCTGCGTAGGGCCGTAGTGTTTTAGTCGCATAGTCAGGAATTTTGGGCGACGCACTTAAGCACGTAAGGGGGGATATTTTACCGCGCAAGGGGGGGTTATGTATCTTACGTGCTTACGCGTTACGTCTAAAACAGAGAATATATCGGCCTTTAGGGCATTGACGTGTTGGAGTCAATGAATAAAGCTCACTGAAGGAATTCATTGATTCCTTATTTGGTGAGGCCTACATGAGTGTCTCCTATCCCAAACCGATACTCCACCAGTTAAACTGCTTGCAGCCAGAGGAGGGTGCGACCAAGCTCACAAAACAAATCAAGAGCAACATACTCAACTACCTCAACAATAAATACAATGACCCTGTAACACAAGAACTCCTTGACATGGCCTCACTCATGGACCCCCGGTTCCGGACAACCTTTATAGCACATGACAAAGTGGGCAGAATCAAGAAAGAGCTGTTACAGAGCTGATGTCTCTTCCAGCTGAGAATAACAAATCCCAGCCTGGCACATCTGGGAGGGACCTGCACCAAGAAGAAGCGGCTGAAACTGTTACAAAGAAGAAGAAAACTCTGGAAAGCTTCTTCAAGAAGAAGACATTGTCGTCTACCTCCCAGTCAGAGCAGGACAAAATTGAAGCTGAGCTGTCATCCTACTTGTTGTTGTCTGAGACAGACCCTGATACAGACCCACTGCAGTAGTGGAAGCTACATGAAGCTAACTTCCCAAGACATATGAAAGCAATATCTCTCAATTCCTGCCACAAGTGCCTCTTTGGAGAGGGTTTTCAGTACGGGGGGTAAAATTGTAACACGCAAAAGAGCATGCCCCTGGCCAGAGGCAGTATACAGGCTTGTCTTCCTCGCGAAAAACCTGTAGACAATTTCCTACAAAATTAAAGGGATGTTATTTTGTAAATATCAATTTCATATTATTCATTGTATTTCATTTTAGAAGTTTTTTCAGGGATAGCCTACAAGAGACATTTTTTCAATTTAATTTAAAAAATATCTTTTCACAATAATGACAGCCAAGTGGTTCTGTTTTTGTTTTGTTTTTTATTCTTGAACAACTGATTTGTTTACAGAGGCCTAAACTACCTGGTAATTTCATTTATTTGTATTGTGTTAATAAAGAAAATAAGTATTACAATTTTGCCTTGGTCTTTGTAGATTGTAAACCAAAAAAAAGAGGTTTAAAAAAATTTAGATTTAGTTTTATGCCAAATTGCCCAGCCCTAGCATGAATTAATCAATTGATTACAGTGAGCCAACACTATAGTTACTCGTTTCTAATTAGTGAAATCAAATGTGTAGACTCTTCCAAACCCCCCCCACACACACGCAATAACGCATGTACACCCACATATCTCAGTCTTCAAACGGACATATTCTGCTGACCAGAACATGCGTTTGGTGGGCATTCTAAAAGACTTGCAGGTGTTGAAGGCTGACGCAGTATGGATCGTCATGTATCCTGCAGATGGGGAGTAAACAGTGGTCTGCTACTTTTAACTGAATTGACGATATACCTAAGCTGATTAAAGTAAACTGGTCACAGATTAATTATGTGAATGGGATATCCATCATAATCTCTGAGATTCAAATTTGGCCGACCTCTATTGAATCTGTCTCTTATTTCAGACAGGAGAGAGGGACATACGACTCAAACTATCCCCAGACACCGTCTACCACTACAATTTGGAAAGCAGCTGACAGCACAGTAGAGTCAGAGAATCCGTTTTGATGAGCCTAGCTGTTCCAGTGTGTGTGCAGTGTGTTTGGGCAGCATCGGCCGTCCACCGAGGACGTCCACCAGGCCACCCAACCCTCCCCCTGAAGCAGCCAGCCGGCAGCTAGATGCTCCATACGTACAGCGCCCTCCAAAATTATTGGCACCCCTGGTTAAGATGTGTTAAAAGCCTTAAAATAAATTCAATTTTTATTGCAGAAGCATACTCTCACACTGAAAATTATAGAAAAATGTAACCTTCAACTCAAGTGAATTTTAAGTGGAAAAAGAAATCCCTGACTAAGAAATAATTATTCTTCATAAAATCACCTGTTCACAATTATTGGCACCCCTAAGAATTCCTAGGAAATAAATGTAACTAAAGTATTTCTGTCATTTCTACAGTAGTTTACAAAGTTGATCAGAGTATGTAGGAACATTTAATTAGTAATTCATAACTTCCTGTTTCCTGGGGTATAAATATGACGTGCCACAGAGGCCATTTCTCTTCTTCACAAATCAGGCCATGGCTACAAGAAAATAGCCACTCGCCTACACCTGCCCATATCTATTGTCAGAGTAATCGTCAAGAAGTTGAAAACAACTGGAACAGTGGTAAACAAGCCTATAGGTTGGGGTGTTTTCATAAAGAAAGACTTAATCACTGTTAAATAATTGCATATTTTTTCTTGTTTTGAAGTTCATGTTGCCACTACGCACAATGAGGAGGATGGTAAGAGAAATAAAAAAATCTTCAAAGCTCACTGTCACAGAATTGCAAGGAATGGTAGCATCTTGGGGTCACTAAGTCTCCAAAACAACCATCAGGCGCTATCTACATGCCAACAGGCTGTTTGGGAGGCATGCAAGGAAAAAACCTTTTCTCACTCAAAATCATAAAGGCAAACGCCTGGAGTTCGCTAAGCGGTACATGACCTTCAACTGGGTGTGCTTTGGTCAGATGAGACAAAGATAGAGCTTTTTGGCAACAAACACTCTAAGTGGGTCTGGCGGAACACAAAAGATGAGTATGCAGAAAAGCACCTCATGCCCACTGTGAAGTATGGGGGAGGATCGGTGATGCTGTGGGGCTGTTTCTCTTCCAAAGGCCCTGGGAACCTTGTTAGGGTGCATGGCATCATGAACGCGTTGAAATACCAGGACATTTTAAATCAAAATCTGGTGGCCTCTTCCCGAAAGCTGAAGATGGGTCGTCACTGGGTCTTTCAGCAAGATAATGACCCTAAACATACGGCCAAATCTACCCAGAAATGGTTCACCAGACACAGAATCAAGCTCCTCCCTTGGCCATCTCAGTCCCCAGACCTCAACCCCATTGAAAACCTGTGGGGTGAGCTGAAGAGGAGAGTGCAGAAGAGAGGACCCAGGTCGCTGGATGATTTAGAGAGATTGTGCAAAGAGGAATGGTCGAAGATCCCTCTTTCTGTTTCCTCCCATCTTGTGAAACATTATCGGAGAAGATTAGGTGCTGTTTTGTTGGCAAAGGGGGGTTGTACAAAGTACTAACATCAGGGGTGCTAATAATTGTGGCACACATGATTTGATGTTAAATAATTATTTCTTAATGTGGGATTTTTTTCCTACTGAATAAATGCACTTGAATTAAAGGCTGGATTTCAGACTCTCTCATTGTGGTCCTATATTATTTAGAAAAAAAATGAATTTATTAGAAGCTAAAGAACACATCTTAACCAGGGGTGCCAATAATTATGGAGGGCGCTGTATATGCTGCTGGTGAGAGGTCCACTTCCCGCTCTTCCCTCACCAACCCCTTCAGCTCTTCCTGTCCTGCGGGACCAGACCATAGCTTTATCCACTTGGTCTGGCAAGGTCTAAGAAAATGTGTGTTCTGTTCTCGTGAGCGGAAAAGTTTCCACTCAAAAAATTGGGAAAAATGGGAATGGTTTACTTTTTTAAAATCGTTTTGCAGTAATGTAAATCACCTATATATAAATATATGAATCTATTTATTTGTAATAAAAAGAACAGAAGAGGACTTTAGATTTTGGCTCCAGCTGAGCTGAGGGTGACGGCTGCATTCCAACACCCAATAATGCATTTGCTCCCTAAGTAATTGTGATGGAAAAATATAACTTAAATTGGAGGGTTTCGTTTTAATTATCGATATTTTTATTATTTAATGAGTAAAATCAAATCACGGATTGGAAAATCATTAAAATCTATCAATCAATCAATATATACTAGGGTTTGCAACCTCTAGTTGTAATCAAACCCATAGCAATATCGAGTGTGGAAACCCCAGTCGATAATGTAGCAAATTTCTGAGCGCATAATATAATAACATTTTGCCTATCATTTTACAACGTATAACATACGTTCACCACAAATGACTTAAATGCAGTGCCAATATTTAAATATTTTTGAACCATTCAGCAAACAAAAGGCAACAGGGTGATAATCATTTAGGGGGCACTCAATGAAATGCAGAAGCGTCCACAACAAGCCCACTTAAGTGGTGTGAGAAATACAGACTTTCTACTCCTCATTCACATATAAGGTAATTTATATTTCCTACAGAAAAAAATACTACCTCAGGGGTAGCATTATTCAGGAGATTAGGGTACAAATGTCAGGATATGTTGTTCACACATACAGCCCATCAGGAGAATATCAGGACTTGCACGTGTGTCTGATAGCAGCTAGTGTGTGAGCATTTGATAACATTATAAAATTAGTAAATTTATGGTAACGGGTAATTGTTCAATGAAAAGTGTAGTATACTATGCATGCAAATCAATTATTAAATAGCTTTTACTGCTATTCAGGGATGAAAAGTGCATTGAAATTTTAAAATGCAAGGCAACTACTATTGGTTAGTTGAAAATATTAATCATCCTTTAAGATTAAACCTCTCTTTCAGTGTCCTTGCCAAGACAGGCAGCAGTAGCCTACAGTCAAACATAGCATACACACAAAACCTAAAAAAAATAAAACAGTCTGCAGGGGGGAGGGGGGGAAATCAATATCGCAAGGCATTTGGCGAGGCTCAAAGAGGAACAAAGTTTAGTCTTTTGGTGGACTCTATAGACATAATTTGCCATAAGGTGTTATTGGCACATTTTGGTTCTGTGTTATAGGGACACTGTCTCTTTAAGAATCACGTGACTTCTGTGTTGATATGCCGGACGGTGCGATGTTTGAATTTAACCGTTTTTATTTGACCAAACACACGACCCGCCATTGCGTGTCGAGGTGAGAAATTGTCTCTTCCCTTATTTTATCGCAATTTCTACAGTCTATAGACAGAACGTGTTACCTGGGAGAGTTTGTCGACAGCGGAGCCGTTATGTTTAAAAGATGTTATGCAATCTAACGCCCCGTACACACGGAAAATATATATTCTGCCTCAAACAGAACATATCAGTCCAGCAGCAGCCTGGGCTCACCTCCCTGTGCGGAGGAGGTGTTGAACCCAACGTATGCCCGCATGGCTGTACATCATGTGATGGCCAGCATGCTCTCTCCTGTGCTGCTGGACTCCCAGGATCTCTATTCTGCTGCCCTCTGCCTTCCTTTAAACCCATTCATTTGATTGGTCTAAAAGCATGAGGGATCAATAAATAACCCCACTGAGGGACAGAGAGACAGATATTCCAAAGCCTGTTGCACTGTTTGGTGAATGGTGTGATTAAAAGGACGTCATCATCCCCGAGGGCAGGGGACAACACCTCCCTGGAACAACAAGGGACGGGTTATGACCCCAGCGCGTCGTGAGGCTGGAACCAGAAACTGATCTAAGAAACCAGTTGGACACCGTGCTTCTCCTTATCCTATCTGGCTTTAATATGCTTCAGCATCGTCTTCCTGAGCATTAACACTGTGCTCATTCCACCAGTTCCGATCATGCTCATCTTTAATGAAACATCTAAGCTTTGTGTCAAGTAGGAAGTTTGTGGTCCGATTAGGAATTCAAAAACATTATGAATTCTTAAAAACATTTTTATTGTTTGCCAATAAATGTTAAAGGTACGCGTACCTGCCTGCATGTGTGAGTGTGAGTCTGCATTTGTGTGTGTGTGTGTGTGTGTGTGTTGTTTATGTAATGTTTATGACGAGGATGTTATGGCCAAGTTCCTATCTCAGAAAAGCCTGTAACGATCAAGATGCAGCATACCTTTTGGGATTCAAATGAGATTTAATAAAGAACTGCACCTGGTGATGTCAAAGGACCTTTCACCATCACGTGCAGCACACAGGAGCCTGCGTTGTTCATGTAGCATATGATCTTATCACATTCTAGATGCCAGACCACTAAAATTTAATTCAATCAGGCTCTCTTTGAAATCCTGCTTGTTTGTATGCCCAATTTTGCTGTCTCCACATCTGTAAGCAAACGTATTGATCACCTTTAAACATTCACATGCTACAGTCCTTATTAAAACCGTGTACAGTAAAATAGCTACAGTCCTTATTAGAACCTCCTACAGTAACATGCTATAGTTCTTTTTATAACCTTAATAATAACATGGCTACATTCCTTATTATAACCTCAGACAGTAACATCAGGTCTGACAGTATTTTATTCCATTAACTCTGTTCCCTTCTCTCTATGGATCCACAGTCTCGATTTGGCAACACTCGAGTGTTGGCCCCAAAATGATGGCTGTCTCAAGATAAAGGCAGTATAAATGTCATATTATAATAATAATAATAAATACAGACGCGAACAACCATGACGGGGTCCTACTGTATTACGCGTACGGTGGTGGCCTAATGAATACATTATAGTAAACATTATCCGATGTCTCACAGAACGTTTGATCGAGGTTGAACTTTAACCAGCGACCCCATGGTCACGAGTAGCCAATACCACCACACTACATGGACTAGTAGCTGCCAATGGCAGATTAGAGTATATTTTGAGGAATAGAAGTCTTCCATACGTGGAGGTATGGTGAGCTTGGTCGGTATGGTAATATTGCATTGGTTTGCCTTAAAAACTGGATTACCAGAAGTTAACATATCAAAACAATTACCAACCATGTTTCTAAAGCATACCGTGTCCAAATACACTGTCAAACGGACGTTTGCACCGCTTTAAGGCACAGCCTACATTGTAGAGAGGCCGCTGTGCAGAGAGAGGAACTTCAAACTAATGTTTTTGTTTTTTTTGATATAGTCTTCAAATTTGGCATGGGTATATTATTATTATTCTCCTCTTAATAGCCATGACAGCTGAGCCTACGTATTTTTGACGCAATGTTAGATCTTTTTAAACGTGTTGTAAAGCTGTTTACATTTGAGTGCATTCTAGTTTAAAATGTATATCCCTGCCATCTTTCCCCTTATTACTAATTTTTAAACCATATAGTCCCAGTCACCTGATACATGTGTTCAGAGTTTGCAGCTTTTGAATTATTCTTTAACAAAATACAATACCAATCATTTCAGTTGCATAGATAGCAAAGATGCAAATTGAATTTCAGAGGTGTCAAGTAACAAAGTACAAATACTTGGTTAACTTACTTAAGTAGATATTTTGGGTATCTATACTTTACTTGAGTAATTAATTTTCAGCCGATTTTTTAATTTCTACTCCTTATTATCTGCAATTGCAAATATCTGTACTTTCCACTTCTTACATTTAAAAAATAGCCTCGTTACTCCTATTTATTATTATTAACTTTGTTTTGCAAAATAAACTCTTGGTTAGCATGTATATATTGTAAATGTGTATTTTTAAATCCATGTTCTTAGAATTAAACGCAACTAACGTTGGTTGGTTTGTTGGTCAACTGGTTTACAATTCTATGACCCAACCCCCAGGTTGAGAACCACTAATGGGATTATAGGTTTGGGGTCCCCCCCCCCTCCCGATCACCCTCAGGTTAGCCTGCAGGGTCATGTGACAGAGGGGGAACAATTCATTCAGAAATTGTATTTGCGTAGGATAAACCCCTTGAGAGGAATCCTCTCGTTTGCGAGGGGATCCTAAAAGGTACATTACAAGAAAAAAAACTCAACAATTTACAGACATACAACAACAAAGACAGCAGGCATCAACACAAACATAGCAGAAATGGGTACAAGAATGATCACAACCTCTCAATGACCACAAATTGGCCATAGCATTAGCATAGTAAAACTGAAAGAAGTAACATAATACTATTGTAAACAAAACAAAAAAATATGTACATATATATATATACACACACATATTTATATATATAAACACACATATTTATATGTATATATATACATATATAATAATAAGAATAAGAATAATAAAGAAAAAATTAGGTTTCAAGGGAGATTGTTCCAGTCCGATGGTGCTTTGAACATAAATGCTTTTTTACCAATTGTTTTATACACTGTAGGAATGGAAAAGAAGTACTGAGATGAGTGTCGTAATTGATATGTTGAGGAATATGGAATCAAAAATTGTTGTAAATAAGCAGGATAATTGCAGTGTATACATTTAAAGGACAATTCCGGTATTTTGAACATTGAGCCCCCTTTCTGGTTTGTTTAGGATGAAATAGAGTGGGTGACACCGAAATTTGAACTATTAGTCCTTTCTCGGGTATTTGGCTCATTTTGAATCGCTCCTGCCTGCTTCACAATGGTTGTCTGTGTGCATACACAAACCTGTCAACCCAGCAACCCTAAACGTTCGTTTTCAAAAATGTGCAAGTAACCGAGTGGTTAGTGGCATTCGTGAAGTTTAAAAAAAAAATATCGGCGCAATATATGTTTTCCATCCGTGTTAGTTGCTAAATTGAACTATTTTTTCAGATACCTCACAACCGCATATAAACTTCCGCACAAGGTCCCACTCCGTGCAGCACCTACTTTCGACTTCCGTCGGCATCTGCCTGCACTTCCCACAGGCACACCACCCGCCCGTGATCCTGGGGGGACCGCTTCAGCCGGAGCTTCAGGCGCCTCCGTAGCCCTAGCCTCCATCTCACGTAGCTCCTCTTGGGTGAATTCTGGTTCTAAACGATATCCTCTGCCGTCAAAATCGAGTGCGTCCTCCAGAAGCCACCTTTCATAATCCATTTTCAGTGATTTTCTATGTGATTTTCCCTAATCCGAAGTGCTCACGGTACAATTCAATTCAATTTTATTTGTATAGCCCTTAATCACCATTACAGTCTCAAAGGGCTTAACAGGCCAAATATACAAGACTTCAAACCAACGTAAACAGCCCACCTTTCCGGTTCGGCGGAGTAATATCATCGTGCAGTAATGAGTCTTCCAACTGAAATCAACTGGCGATAAATGTGCAATAAAACACGACAGAAACCATATATTGCGCCGATATTTTTTTTTTTTAAACTTTACGAATGCCACTAACCACTCGGTTACTTGCACATTTTTGAAAACGAACGTTTAGGGTTGCTGGGTTGACAGGTTTGTGTATGCACACAGACAACCATTGTGAAGCAGGCAGGAGCGATTCAAAATGAGCCAAATACCCGAGAAAGGACTAATAGTTCAAATTTCGGTGTCACCCACTCTATTTCATCCTAAACAAACCAGAAAGGGGGCTCAATGTTCAAAATACCGGAATTGTCCTTTAAAGATAAACTGTAGCCAGTGGATATGTCTTCTTATATTGAGTGCGGGCCATTTGAGTGTGTTATACATGATACAGTGATGAGTGTAAAATGAACAACCAAGAACAAATCTACAAAGACAGTTAAATGCTGTGTTGGGAGGTAGAAGATTGGTTTTAGATGCATTTAAATATACTACATCAGCGTAATCAAAAAACGGTAAAATAAGTTGTAAGGCAAGTTTCTTTCGAACATTAGGAGTAAAACAGTTCATGGATCGAAATAATACACCAATACCAAAGTTGATTTTACGAAGCATATAATCAATGTGAGGTTTGAAGGTAAGTTCTGAGTCAAGCCATAAACCTAGATATTTAAATTGTTCAACTCTAAGCAGATTCATACCATCATTACATGTTATTATTAAATTATTAGATTTTGTTTTTAGATTATGCTTTGTACCAAAGACCATGGAATACGACTTTGTTTTATTGAGCAGAAGTCTGTTAGATGAGAGCCAGTTTTGAACGATATCAAAGTCCAATTGAAGAGCATTTTGTATCTGTGAGATATTAGATTTAGAGGTATAAAGGACAGTATCATCAGCATAAAGTTGAACTGAAGTGTTAGAACAAATCAAAGGAAGATCATTAATAAAAATGGAGAAAAGAAGAGGTCCAAGTGTTGAACCTTGGGGTACACCCCTTTGTTGTACAAAAAAATCTGACTTACATCCCTGAAGAACGACACATTGCTTTCTATTATGAAAATAAGAATTAAACCAGAGAAGTACATTTTGCGAAAAACCAATTGCATAAAGCTTGTCTAAAAGTAAATAGTGGTCCACCACATCAAAAGCCTTCTTCAGATCAATATAAATAGCTCCTGTGAGATCACCAGAGTCAGATGCTGAAAATATATCATTAGTCAACTTAACAAGTGCAGTGGTTGTTGAGTAATTAGGTCTAAATCCAGACTGAAAAGGTGAGAGGACATTGTTTATTTTAAGATAATGTGATATTTGATTGAAAATTATTTTTTCAAAGACTTTTGTGACAGTACAGATTATTGATATTGGTCTATAATTATTGGATTAAGGACGTTGCCTCCTTTGTGAATTGGCGTATCACGTGAGTATTTCCACAATGTTGGTATTTCACAGGTAGAAAAAAGACAGGTTGAACAAATCAGCTAGAGGAAACATAAGGATATGGGAGGCCAATTTAATATATCTTGATTCAATCCCATCAAGGCCAGCACCACTACTCAGTATAAGTTGTTTAATGGCGTTCTGGACTTCTTGAGGTGTAATTTTATTAAATGAGAAGGTACTATGACAGGCAGACATATTATTAGAACACTGATTGTAAGAGAAATCTGATATTGAGTCAGAACAGACTATGGAGAAATGCTGACTGAACACTTGAGCAATTGAGAGAGGGTCATGAATTATCGAATTATCATCACGTATTTTATTAATAGGGCTTTTATCAGAGGTATTTATTATGGATTTTAAAGCGTTCCAGAATTGTTTAGGATTTTTAAACTTGTTGGAGAGACATTCCTTATAGTAATCAGATTTTGCGTTGCGGGTCATTGTCTTAGAAAGGTTTCTTAGTTTCCTGTATGTTTCCCAGTCAGCGTTATCCCTTGTCTGCCGAAATTTGGCCCAGGCCTTGTCCCTCTGTCTAAAAAGGCTTAGAAGATCAGCAGTTATCCAAGGAAGATGTCGTCCCTTGACCTTTGACATTTTCCATGGAGCATGTTTATCTACTACTTGTGTTAACTCAGAATACAGAAAGTCCCAGGCATCCTGCGCAGTTGGAATTAACTGATACCTGTCCCAATTAATAGAAATTAAATCATTGATAAATAGGTCTTCTACCATCTCTGGCACCAAATTGTGTGTTGGCCTTTGGTCAAGTTGTGGTCACTGCACTATCCAAATGGTCTGACCGGGTTGCAATTTGAAAGTTGTTCATCATGATGAATGGTGCGTGTATATTTAGTTTCATGCATATTGCACCTTCCTAGTGGTAATGGCAGCCTCTTGAAATGCTGAACTTCCAGGCCTTGTTATAGCGCACCATCTGTCTTATTCTTGGCCATATTTTAAATTTCCCTACTCACTTCCATTTAAAAAATAGCCTCGTTACTCCTATTTCATTGCGGCTTGCTTTCATTCCTGGGTTGTGCCAATGTAGTTACTCTGATAAGAATTGTATCCCCGGCCACAGGAGTGTGCATGCATCCAGTGCAGGCGGAAGGACACACTGTGCTTTGAATTCATCCAAGGCTGATGTTTTTCAAAATGTTGGTTATCAATGAGGTTGTAAAGTAGTAATTTATCTGTCAAACTTGTTCACAATCTTTATTCATTCATTGCACCGCGGCTAAACTGACAGCTGTCTACTGAAAACCAGCTGATCGTATTTCAGTCCAGTAGGCTAACCCACATTTCTGTGTCAAACGACATAAACCCATAAAAAACACATATTTTTAATAACACACAGGCCTAGAGGAAGACACACACCTGTTGCAAAAATGCACATCAAACCAACAGCCAAACACTCCACAAACAGTCATGCTCACAACCTTATTACCGCCTCCGCTCTCCCGCATAACCGGCGCCTGGATACACGGGACACCTGAAGCGGAACACAACATGACATGAGACAGACGGACAGACATTCACCCTCACTCTATTACATTTTCCCGGCCACGGTCATACGGTGTCTTCATTCTCTTAAGAGCACGACCCCGATTTTCGCTCGCCATCTTCCTTGCAAGGAACATGTTGCGACGAAAACCTTGGACATGGTCGGCCAAGCTCTCTGGTGGTTCTGTACCGCCCAACTCACTGCCCAAGACAGACAGAGGTGTCCGCACCCTGTGACCAAAGACGAGGTCACTAGGACCAAATCCCGTACTTTCCTGCACGACTGCCCGTGCCGCCAGCAAGAGCCATGGTAAACCCTCTGCCCAATCTCGCTTCAACTCAATGCCAGACCCTGACTCCGGCAGGGGCCCAACACAGTCAATGATCAGGTGCTCAAAAGGAGTACCAACAGATTGGGTATGCACCACCACTTGACCGGACGCAGTACCTGCAAGAGGCAACCCGTCTTGGATAAAATAGTCATGCTCCACACCCTGATCATCCACAATCATCGCAAAACACCCTTCCAAGGTGGCGTCCTCTTTCTGAGCCTCAATGACCCCATCCACAGACAATGGCGCTGGTAACACTGGAATGAACATCTTCGCCAACGTCACAGGAACACCAGATGAATCCTCTTCCTGTGCACGAGTCACCGCGCAGGCAGTGAACACCTCTGAGAACTCCTCAGAACACTTGTCAGACTCAACTGACAGTTCCACTCCTGTAGGCCTACTGACCACAGGCGTTGGCGGAGATTGAAAAGGAAAAACTGAACCATGTCCCAAATTGTTGCCCAAAATCAAATCAATGCCATCCACAGGCAGCGAAGGACGAACAGCGATCGCCACTTCTCCGTTTACGAAACCGGAATCTAGTTCGATCCTATGCAGAGGTACAGGAAACTAATGCAACCCAATTCCTCGAACCAAGACCGCACTACCAGTGTCTGATGCTGGGGAAAAGGCGAGCACAGCCTGACGGATGAAACTTTCTGAGGCTCCAGTGTCGCGCAATATTTTGACTGGCACTCTCTGAGAGTCACCAACCAACGACACAAAGCCATCACTCACAAACGGAGCCTAATCAACGTCAGGAACAGTCCCAGGCACCACACACAAGCTTTCATCTTCGCCTGAAACATTAGAACACCCGGAACGTAACAGTTCGCCCGTACCTGCATTCGCACTTTTCTTGTGACTAAGCCTAACCGAGGACACACAACCAACCTCTCTCGTGCTGGTCGTAGGCTGTTTACGGGCCAAATCAGGACAATCACGTCTGAAGTGCCCTGGCTTGTGGCACTCACGGCAAGTATTGTCAAAATGACCATCCTTATTTTTTCCGCCAGGTCCGAAATTAAACCTCCCGGGAGGTCCTGTGTAACCCTGACTAGAGCGCCGCTGGAAAGCCGGTTGCTGCTCTCGCCGATAGTCTTCGCGTGGAGAGAATTCACACGGGTAACTCGTGTGTTAAGACATAGCCATCGGCAAGAGAACTAGCCTCAGAGACAGTTTTTACCTTATGTTCGTTCACATAAGTAGCCACCCGTTCGGGCAAGATGTTCTTGAACTGCTCCACAATCATTAAATTACACAACGAATCAAAATCATCAACACCCTCAGCTGCAAGCCAACGGTGGAACAAACTGGACTGCTCCCTGGCTGCCTCAGTATATGTTTGTTTTTCCGACTTTTGATGATTCCGAAAACGCTGTCGGTACGCCTCAGGGACAAGCTCGTATGCTTTCAGCACCGCCTCCTTAACAGTTTTATATCTTTTCCGATCGGTTGCGGACAGAGCGACATACGCTTCTTGGGATTTTTCCCGTACAAGGCAGTCTGCAACAATAAAACTTGGTCCTCACCAGTCCACTCCAGATCACTAGCAACACTTTCAAACAGGGAAAAAAAAAACATCTGGGTCCCTCTCATTGAAACTTAACCATACTCGCAAGACTCGATGGCTGCTTGGAATTCCCATATTTCCCCTCTGCCATCAGGTCCAGGCGAAGACGTTCCAACCGTAACCTATCCTGCTCCAACAAACGTTCCTGCTCCCTTTCCACCGCGTCAAATCTCTTGTGCTCGAGTTGCATTTGTAAAATAACTTTTTGCTCCTCAAAAGTTAGCACACTATAAGCCATAGCGGATTCAGATTTCTGACCGGGCGACTGCTCCATAACTGGATCAACAATCGGAGAACAAAAGAAGGGCAACACGTCTTTTACCTTTAAACTCTCACAAATCAAATCTACCAAACGGTCCTTCCTGGCAGTTTTCGGCAACGTAATCTCAATGGAATACCGTTCTGCAACCTCTATTAACTGCTTAACCGTTAGTGTTAATAACAAGCTCTCAGATGGAGCTTCCCAAAACGCATCCAATGCGCTCATAACCAACCTTCCATAACTAAACGAAAAATAAATACGATCCAAACAAGGTTCAACGCGGCTAGCACAGTAGGGAAAACCAATTACAGAGCGTCCCCCTAAACATTTACCCCCCGCCTAAACTCACCTATCTTCTGACGGAGTCCAAGAACCGTGGATTAGTGAACAAACGAAATGCACACCCACCAATACCGTCAGATGCCAGCCATCCCGACCGAAGTCGATGCAGCCTTACTCTGCAGCGGTGACCACCGGTCCAGACTCCGTCTCCGGAACCTATGACCCAGCGCGGAGGCGCTCTAAATAGGGACAGCGTTTGCTCTTGAAACCAGCCACCCCACTATGAAAGCCGCGATTTCACCCCGCAAAACAAAACTTATTAGACAGTTCGAGAACCAAGCATGAAATCGTGCCTAAATGAACGTTACCGCTTGACAGCGCAGATCTCCCCTAACGACCAGGCGAGTACACCGCAGGCTCAAACCACGCCCACTAGGCCTACTACAGCTTCATTCACAAAAAAAAACTCGCCAGTTAGCACCAGACCTACTCACCCCACGCCACAACAGGCCGTGGAACTCCAAGTAGCCTAGTCTAATTTACCGCACGTCGCTATCACAGCCAACATGGGCCTGCCCTTAAACACTGCTTAAAGCAGACAGTTACCGGATCTTCTGATCCCGGACGAGCCCCCAAATGTCACAAACGCCTTGGCTCAAAGGCGTGAAACATAGGGAGACAGACACCGTCGGGTAACGTTCAATACAATAACGATATTTATTGACAGGCAGTTTCCATGAATACACACGGGCGCAGAGAATACAATGCGACCGCTGCATCCAGCCGTCAAACCGCGTCTAGAGAGAGCGAGCGAATGGGCCACAGGACACTGCCTATATCCCCGGCAGTCAGAACACAGCTGCCCGCAATTCCCTCATCACGGCAGGAACACTCAAGCTCCTCCTGCAGGCCAAAGAGAGCAGTACAATACATAAACAACATACAAGCCTATTCCTATACCCTACAGGCAGAGGGAGGAATAGGCCTTGCGCTCAAGGAACAGAGCGGGGCGTCACACCTGAGACAAAGAAATCTGAGGATGTTGTTGCAAAATATTGCCACTAACTAACAATAATAATAACACTGATCATGGCAATCAACGCAATTATAAATACGAAAAATATCGAAATATGTGTCCCTTCACTATAATGCACTTTTCAAGCCAAAGTTATTAGGGGTGACACATATTTTGTCAGACTTTGCTTTCGACCTGCCAAAATGTCTTACCCTAACCTTACAGAAGTATTTTTAAACCCTAGTATCTATACTTCTTGAGTAATGAATGTGAATACTTTTGACACCTCTGTTGAATTTTCACCTTTACAGAAAATACAATAAAACGGGAATAAAAAGGGATTTTATGAATTGAGCAAACGTAAAGATGTACCAAAACATAACATAAAAGCATTTGAATAGACATTATCAAAATGTGTGTAAAGGTGGGTTTTTAGAAGTGCTCAGTGAGTGAGAACTGAATCACTGACCTGGCTGATCTGATACTGAGGGGGGAGTTCTGTTTTTAAATCAACCTTTTTCTGTTGCATTGTCAAAAACGTTTTTTCATCCACACAACCTCGCCCAGCCGGAACGTAGAAACAAGGGAGAATGATGAACTAAGTATGCGAGGCCAGTAGGCTTCTGCTCAAATATGCAGAAACCCCTACCCAACGGCTCTCTACTCCAGCTTATCTTCATGGTTTTCACAAAACAACGGTTTTGGGCCAAACCGCCCCCAAACCTCTTAATCTAGAATCCCTCATGACCCTCCACTTCCTGGCCCTGACAGACACTTGGATCACTCCAGATAACTCTGCTATTCCTGCTGCCCTCTCCACCGTCTACTCATTCTCACACACCCCAAGACTATCAGGGCGAGGAGGAGGGACCAGACTCCTCATCTTGCCGAAGTGTTCCTACCAGGTCCTTCCACTAGAACACATGGCCAGAGCTGCATTTGAACTCCACGCTGTCACTGTCACCCTTCCCATCAAGCTCTTTATTGTGGTGATCTACCATCCTCTAGGTCCCCTTCATGACTTCTACGACGAGATGGATGCCCTTCTCAGCTGCTTTCCTGAAAATGGCACACCACTCGTTATCCTTGGCGACTTCAACATCCTGCCAGAGAAGTTGCACTCACCTGAATTAACCAACCTTTTCGCCTCCTTTGACTTATCCCCTTCTCCTCCCACACACAGGGACGGAAACCTACTTGACCGGATATTCACTAGGTCCTGCGGCACCTCTGCTCTCTCTGTTACCCCGCTCCCCGTGTCTGACCATCACTTTGTTGCTTTTCTCTCCCCTTGAAGTCCTCTCCCCCCTCCTCTCTAGTCCCCACATTGTCACCACCCGCCGTAACCTTAAATCTCTCTCTCTCTCTCTCTCTCTCTACGTTTGCCTCAACTGTTCTGTCTTCACTACCTTCTGTCGAACGACTCTCTCAACCATCCACCGAGGAATCCTCAGACACTCTGTCCCTTCCACTCCAGACCTGTGCAATCCTCACCCCCCCCCCCTCCTTGGCTGTCCGAATCTCTGCAGACTTATAGAGCAGAGTTGCGGGCAGCTGAGAGGAAATGGAAGAGATCAGACTGTCCTAATGATCTATCTCACTATCTTTCCTTCTCTCTGATTTCACCTCCACTGTGTCCACAACCAAATCTGCCTTCTACCAGACCAAAATCAACTCCTCCGCCTCAAACCCCAGGAAACTGTTTTCCATGTTCTCTTAGCTCCTCACCACTCCCTCCCCTCCACCTCCTTCCTGCCTCACTGCTGATGACTACGTACCCTACTTTACCCAGAAGGTAAAGGACATTAGCTCCTCTTTTATCCCTGCCACCATCCCCTCTCCTCCATTCCCCCCTCTGACTTTGTCTCATAGTCATCGTTGAAAAGGCTGACTCACAAGAGCATGTTGAAGGGAACATAGTGAGAATGTTCAGGGCCATTTCTTGCAAGATGGGGACAGCTGCTGCAGGGACCATCTTCATCCAAGAGGTGCCTGTGTCACAAAGAGATTCCTGCAGTGCAAGGTTTTCCTGAAGCTCAATCAGTTCTGATTGAAGAGAAGCAGCACTAGCCCATGGGCGACCTTCAGGGCTTCAATTGAGAATTCTGTGATATTTTTCACCCGGAATGGAATTTCAATACACAGTTAGAATTGTTTTCCCAGAGGGTAATCTCCAAACCGGGTTTCAAATGTTCCAATGCAATTTGTCCAGGAATTCCACATAATTGTGATGCTGTGTTCCTGAAGCTTGACTTTTCAGTTTTGGTAATGGAAGCAGGTCCCCTTCCTGTATGTCACTTTTGCGCAGCAAGCGATGCTGCAGAGCAGATGACACCCTCAAATGTACAAGTCTCATTACTGCATCAGTGAATGGTTTTTTGTGCTTGCCCAAGACCCTTGCCACTCGCAGTGATGCTTCAGTTCCACGCTCCTGACCTGACTATCATAGTGCATGTTGCTTGGTATGATGCTTGCATTTGGCTTATTTTTCTGGTCCTTTCCTCAGAGTTTTGTGGGTAATTCTGCTCGAAGTGGCAATGCTTTGTTCCATAATGATGTTTCAAGTTTCCACCTTTCTTTCTTTTTTTCAAGTTTGGAGCACAGCATGAAGTTTGCTAGCTAAAGAAACAGGTACAGTTCGCAAATCTGACCATGTTGCTGTTGTTGATGACCTGTGTGGCGCCAGTGCCACTATTAACAGCTGGCCCACCCTATCAAAAGTTCCTGGCATTAAATTGAAATTCAAGGAACGAAAAAATAGTCCATATTATAATGTCCTACAAAATTGTGTGCGATAAATTTTGTTTTAATTTGGTATCATTATGTCACAAATATTTACAGAAATGCTATTTTTTTTAAATTTTTATATTCTGTGCTTAATTTTGATTGGGTAAAGCTATGTAGTCGGCCACAGTTTGCCGTTCTATAAAATGTGGGGTCCAGGAGCTCTATATCTAAATAATATAATATAATATAATATATAGGCATCTATATAATCCGGTGGCGGTTCAGCTCCGGGGGCCAGCAGGAGGGCCGGCCCGCAGAGCTGGCCGGCCGGACAATCTCCGGCGATAGTCAGAGAGTGCCCGGAGCTGGTCACCAGTGGCTGTCCGGGATGCCGCGCCGGCAATAATCCCTTTCTCCTCCATGTAGATCTGGGTTTCAGGGAGTCAAAGCCAAAGTTCCTTTCCCCCAATTCCTTCTCAACCAGGCATGCATGCGTGCCTTAAATTCCCCTTAAGGAATGTGAACCGAACGGGCCGACAGACTGCCGTGGAAAAAAGCACTCGCAGACCTTGCTTGCGCTAGCGGCCCCAATGACAGTGATGTTATTATACAACCACTGATACGACATTTTGATTGGGCACGAGGTAGATACGTGATTGGAAACACATCCAGAAATCTCACGCCAATGAAATCTCGCTTTGATCATAAAAGAAAAGTCGAATATAGATTTTCGTGTTGGTCCGAATTTCATTGCGTTTGGGTCTGGACTGGAGACCGCCAATTGAGTACCCCTGCTCTAGAACCCTGTGGCGGGGTGAGGACTCCGGGCCAAACCTCTCTCTCTAGAACCCTCCGGTGTGGTGAGGAAGGGGTATGGAGTGGAACAGGGTGTGGTTGATGGCTGGTTTACCCAGCCTCACCTTGTGAGTGATACTGAATCGACTCTGGGTACAGGTAAGTCTGCACACCTGTGGTGCAATCAGCAATTCAGAATTTAAAATTTGAATTTACTACCTTTGAAATTATGGTCTAGTGTGTACCTGTCAAAGGGTAGAATGTCGAGGGTCTTAGGTTCAGCACAAAAAGGCAGCAGTGAAGCAAAAATTACTTTGCATCCATTTTAATCATTTTTTTCCTCACACAACTGAGAATATACAGACAGCACATGGCATAGCTTCTGCCTTCTAGCTCCCCCCCTCCCTTATATAAGCCCGTCAGATCACCCGAGATTGGTACATACCAATCCATGAAATATCGCCGGGGGTGTTTACATATCAAGCAACTAAATATGCATCAAACTGGTCAAAACAAACGTACCTATAATACATTAAACTACATCAGACCTTAGTTATTATTCTTGCGTGGACACACGCCACTACTTACAAATTACATGTTCAAATAAAGCTAATTGATTTTGCGGAGACGCAACAGCGTCATTCGCGCACGCCCACCACCATATAGCTGTCCCCAGCCGGGCGCGCGCTTCCAAGAAGCCGCATGGAACGCACAGTTGACAACGATAGTTATGTTATTATAACTCTAGTTCTATGATTGTAGGCGTAGCCGTCTAGGCTTCGCCTTATGGGCTTGTCCCGTGAAAATTCAAACTATGCACCTATCAGCGTGGGCACCGCCCACATTTCCCACGGTATCGTGTCTATATAACGCGGTGTATACCGTCGCTCATCCTCCAAGCTTTTCTTTCAGCAATTGGAGGGTACAGCAGGTGGGAAACTAGACGGCTACGCCTACAATCATAGAACTAGAGTTATAATAACATAACTATCGTTCTATTTCATGTAGGCTACGCCGTCTAGGCTTCGCCTTATGGGCTAAGGTGAAGCTGCGAGCGGAGCCCGATCAATGTACTCCTGCTGGACCCCAGTCAAAAAGACCTAAGTCACCAGAACACATTAAGACTCAAAAAGCCAAGGAAGTGTAAAACACAACAGCTTTATAAAAAACTAATTCCTCCTAGATCAAGCAAGGCAATGATCAAGGGAGAAAAAAGTGAGTCTGTAAAGACTCCGGCTCTATTCCGTGCTTCATGGAACCCATGAAAGAAAAAGAAAAACCGGCTCTCCAATAATGGGACTCTCTCGGCCGTTTCTTATTTGAAGAAAACGGCGGGAGTGCCATACTGGTAAACAAAACCACCAGACAATTGGCGAGCCAATAGAAAAACCCCCTAGCCTGTTTTTCATTTGAAAAAAGGTGGGAGAGTAAGACTGGTAATCAAGTCCAACTCGCCAGCCGGCGAGAGGAAATCCAACCACGACGCTTTAAAGAACATGTCTATATTCTTAAGCCGTAAAAGGGGTCCCGGACTCCAGCACAGAGTTGCCGAGTGAGCCCCTGGACATGTCTAACATGTAAAAACGGACAAAGGGGCCGGGGGAAGACCAAGACGCAGCCGCGCAGATGTCTTCCACCGAAACGCCCTTGAGTAGAGCCGTTGAAGCGGCCACGCTCCGTGTGGAGTGAGCTTTAACGCCCAACGGTGGCGCCAAGCCCTGCCGAGAGTAGGCTAGGCAAACACCCTCACATACCCAGCGAGAAAACCGCTGCTTAGAGAGAGCGCGGCCCCTGCTAGCGTCGCTATAACACACAAACAACTGTTGTGTGGAGCGGAACGCTGCCGAGCGATTCACGTACATAGCCAACGCCCGAACCGGGCACAGGAGATGCAACTCCGCCTCCGCCTCACTAGAATGAGGCGGGGGGTGAAAAGCCTTAAGCACAATATCCCTCGACCGAAAAGAACTATTAATGTTCTTCGGGAGGAACGCAGGATTAGGTCTGAGCAACGCGAAGGAGCTGTCCTCGTTTAGCAACAAGCAACTCCGGCTGACAGACAGAGCGGTTAGCTCACCGGCCCGCTTGGCAGAAACCAAGGCCAACAAGAGCGCCGTCTTAAATGACAGGGCATCCAAAGGGGCCTGAGAGAGAGGCTCGAAAGGATCCCTGGACAATCCGCGCAACACGGTGGGGAGATCCCAGCGTGGTGTAAGCACGCGTGAAACAGGCCTAACCCGTCTAGCCCCACGCAAGAATCTCTTGACCAGTGGATGGCTGAAGATCGGTCCACCATCACAGCCTGCATGGCCAGCCGAAACGGCTGCCGCATAGACCTTGATAGTGGAGAAGGCCAAACCTTTTTCCAATAAGTTTTGCAGAAACGAAAGCACGCTTCCCACCTCGCATTGAGATGGGACAGCGTGGTTCGTCTCACACCAATTAGAGAAGGCGCACCACTTCGCCGCATAGAGGGAAGAAGTAGAAGGCGCACGAGCACTCTGAATAGTGTTGATAACCGTCTCAGGCAAACCTTTGCCCTGCAGGATCAACCTCTCAGGAGCCAAACCAACAGCCGTCCCGAGACATCGGGCGGGTGGTGCACCGTCCCGTGGGCCTGTGAAAGCGCATCCGGCCTGAATGGTACTGGCCAAGGCGCCGACCGCGAGTGCGCGGCCAGCTCTGGAAACCACAGAGCTGAACGGTTCTCCGGGGCCACTAATATCAGGGACAGTCTCTCCTGTCTGACCCGTTCCAGAAGAGGAAGGATCAGCTGGAGCGGGGGAAACGCATACAAGAGAGCCCGCGGCCAAGGTGTGTGTGCCAACGCATCTACCCCCAACGGGGGAAGATCCCGAGGGCTGAGGGAGAACCACCACCTGCAGTGCGTGTTCTCCCGGGATGCGAAGAGGTCCACCTGCGCTGTCCCGAACCTCTGCCAGATCAGTCTGACAATGTCGGGATGTAACCGCCACTCGTCTCGGCGGGGACCGCCTCGAGACATGAGGTCCGCCCCAAAGTTCTGGGCGCCCGCGATATGCAGGGCTCTCAGACTGCGGAGATACTGATGAGCCCAAAGCCAGAGCTCGACCGCCTTTCGGTGGAGAGCAGGGGAGCGGACTCCCCCCTGTCTGTTGATGTACGCCGCCGCCGACACGCTGTCTGTCCTGATCAGAACGTGGCGGCCGCGCACCAGGTGAAAGAAATGCAACAGCACTTTCCTCACAGCGTCGAGCTCCAACACATTTATGTGTGCTGTAGGGGGCGTGCGCCACTCGTCTCCGACCGAGTGAGAGAGGCACGTTCCTCCCCAACCCGTCAACGAGGTGTCCGTGAAGACCACTACGTAGGACGCCACCCTGCCCAGGGGAACACCCTTGAGAAGGGCGGAGGGTCCTTTCCAATATTCCAGGTCTGGCGACACCGAACGGGGGACGAGGAGCACCCTGAGCTTGTGTCGCCTGGGGTCCAACCGTTGGCGAGCAAACCACCGCTGGAGTCTGCGCATAAAAAGCAGACCCAGGGGGACCACGGGGTGGGCAGCTGCCATCAGCCCCAACAGGCGCATGGTGGACAGTGCGGTCACGTTTCTGCAAACGTGAAAACGGGAGAGCGCCGACAGGATGGCGTCTCGCCGAGGAGGCGAAAGCATCGCAATCATGGTGGCTGAGTCTAGGCAAAGCCCCAAGTCGACTGTCTGCCGGCTGGGGAGCGGGGAGCTCTTCTCCCAGTTGATGGCAAAACCCAGGAAGGAGAGATGGTTTATCACCAACATGGTGTCCCTTCTCGCGGTCTCTTCTGAGTTGCTCAGAATAAGCAGATCGTTTAGGTAGAAGAGAATCCTCTTTCCCTGACGTCTGAGCGGTTCCAACGCCGTCTCCACACACTTCGAGAAGGTGCGCGGAGCCAGGGAATAGCCGAACGGCAGACACTGGTACTCGTACGCCATCCCCATAAAGGCAAAGCGGAGAAACTTCCTGTGCGCCTGCCGAACAGGGACGTGGAAGTAAGCATCCTTGAGATCCAGGGATGTGAACCAATCGCCCTCTCTCACACACCGGAACAATGCTCCGACCGTGAGCATTCTGAACTTCCTCGTGGCAACGAATCTGTTGAACACGCGAAGATCCAGAATAGGTCTCATTTCCCCTGACTTCTTGGAAACCAGGAAGTAGCGGGAATAAAAACCTAGGTGAGACTCGTGGGGGGGAACGACAGTGATGGCCCCCTTTACCAAGAGACGTGCCACCTCTGCTGCCAGAGCCGTGCTCGCAGCCGGGTCCCGTAGCGTGGTCTCCACCAACCCCATAAAGGGTGGGGGACGACGCTTGAACTGTATGGGATGGCCCCATCTCAACGTGGTGTCCAACCACGATGGCAGAACGCACCGCTCTTGCCAACACGCATAGCGGTTGGAGAGAGGGCGAGCCGACAGCTGAGGAAGACCGTCCAGGAATAACCCGTATTCCTCTGCCCCTACCGCCTCCACACTGCGTGTGAACCAAGGGAGGCTTCCCACGAAAGGGAGGAGGCTCAGTGAGCGTAGGAGACGTACCAGAACTAGCAGCTGTAAAAACAACGAGCTGTCTAGACGTCGTGCTCGTGCCCGCTGAACAGGGAGCGAGCCGTCCGGCCGCAGCACCTGTGCGCATGCGCTGTCCGCAGGCTGTAGCCACAGCGCGAGGACCCATCTCCTCACCTATAATGTGGGGAACCAGGAGACCGGTACAAGCGGCCGTATCCACGGGCTCATGCAACGAGTCTCTGATCCGTCCATGAGGCTCCAAGGGACGCCGCTTCTTAGAAGCAGGTGAACCAGAGGCCATGTGAACACGCCGTCCGACCGTCACCCTACAGCCACCGGGCTGAGAGGGGGAAATAGGCAACATGGAGGAGCGCACCACAAGCGTAGGACGCAGGTGACCTGGGGAATATCGCTCTTTAGGTACCATGTACTACCATGTACCATGTCTTTACTCTTTTCTTTAATAGGGAAAGAAAAAGTAGGAGCAAGCGTCCGGAACTTCCCGGTCCGTGGCGCTGCTGCTCTCCCTGTGCGCGGCGGCTGCGGCTGCTGCACCGGGGCTGGAGTCGGAGGCGGTCCCATGGAACGCTGGGACCGGCCTAGACCACGCTTCCTCTCAGCCTGCTGGCGGGAGGAGCCCGTGAGAATCGTCCCGAACCGGGAACGATTCTCACGGACTGACTGCTGGTGCGCGAGCACCTCGGAGAACCTGGGACCAAATAGGCCATCCGGCGCTAGTGGACCCTGGACGAGGCTGGCCCGCTCTCGTTCCGGCACCGCAGTGTGGGAGAGCCATATGACCCTTTGAATCATGGTAGCCCACGCCATATGCTGGCCGGCCGAAACGGCTATCGGCTGGCATAGCTGGAGGATGGCGCTGGAAAAGCGGGAAACCGCCAGCCATCTCGCGGCTTCCTCCGGGCCGTAGGCCTCCCTGTCAGCCGACAAGGAGACCATGGCAGAGGAGAGCAGGGCGATGTTGTTGACCGCCGCCGCGGATTGAGAGGCACAAACGAACACCCTGTCCGTTAGGCCGACAATCTGCTTCTGGAGGCGGTCGGGGGGCAGCGGCTTTTCGTTAAGGAGCCCGGCGCCCGGACAGAGAAGCGCTGCCAGGGGAGGCTCCAGGCGAGTCCCCCTCGCCTGAGTATCGGCCCACCCCTCCACGTTGGTGAAATCCGTGTAGGATCTTACCGGAGCCTTCAGGGTCGAAGGGTCCTCACCGGCAGCAATAAACAAGTGCTGCAAAGGCGGGAACAAGGGGCACTGGGTAACCCGCCGGGAAAAAGATGGGGTGCGAAAGCACTCGCCCTGCATATCGTCAGATACGGGGGCGAGAGGTGGGACCGGCATGGGAATCCCTTTGATGGCCGCCGCCTCACCCATGATCTCCCGGAAGAGATCGGTCATCCGGCGCGGACCCTCGTGTTGTATGACGGTGGCGGTTGTAACCCGAGAGCGGGAAAAACCGGACGCCGAGTCGCCGAAGACGTCGTCCAGGGAGGCGTCGATGATGCCATCGTCGACGTCAGGTCCGAACAGGTCGATGGCGTCAGCCATTTCCACCGCAGGGGAAAAGAAGAGATGCCTGGAGAGGATCCCCTCTTCAGGCAGCTCCCGGCAGGCGACACAGGAGACGGGGGCCGCCATAGCAGCCGCGGCGTGGTCGGCGCCGAGGCACCAAAAGCACGCCAAGTGCCCGTCACCCGGTGCCAGGGAGGCGGGACAGGAGGCGCATAGGAGTCCTGAAAAGGACCTAGCTCTAGGAGCGCTCTCAGGTGGCCCTGAAAAGGGCCATTTGTCCGCGGCCTCGCCCGAGCCGCTGCCACCGGCTTGGGAGATCCGTGTTGAAGTTCTCATCTTCTTAATTGTAGTTCTCAATTTCTCGCTGATAAGCACAAGTGCTGAAAGAAAAGGGAGGATGAGCGACGGTATACACCGCGTTATATAGACACGATACCGTGGGAAATGTGGGCGGTGCCCACGCTGATAGGTGCATAGTTTGAATTTTCCTTTTTTTACCACTCAACAAGCGAATCTGCCCCACAATCGCATATTTCATCAAACCCCAACCATCATGCAGAACCTTGATTACTAGATTCAAGCTAGATGCCCCGGTGCGGCCTCAATATGGACGCTTGAGGGCGCGCCAATAGCCGCATCATCACAATACCCCACATTCAACAAGCCAACACCAAACACACTCGAGATTTCTGACATGGTAGCATCAAACACCTGCTCTGAATTCTATGTTGCTTCAAACTGTACTCCAATAATCCAGTTTCAACATGATCCTGTGTCCTGTTGTCAAACGAGGTAGTACAGCCCCCTTGGACGCAGGGAGCCATAATACAAATGCTTAAAGATTATCCCTCTTTGTTTGAAGCCTGGGCTGTGGAAATGTAAACAGCTTTTAATTCTCTGATCCGAGGAGTCTGGGGAGCAGAATGGGGAGCTATGAGTTCAGACATTTAAAGTGGAGCCATGTAAGGATTCAAAAGTAATCAATATCATTTTAACCTAATTCCGAATCAAGGGAGCCATTGTGCATCAGGATTGGAGTATCGACAAGTCAACAATGAGTTGCAGTCTACTTGGGAAGAAATAAGGATACGTTTTTTGGGGAGCATTGGTTTCACCTTTGGAATGTCCCTGCTTTGTAAATAGTAGCGTAATGTGCTAATTGAAGGGGAGCAACTGATCCTCCAACCCGGTGTCACGCGATTTCGGGCTCATGCGCACGAACGTTAATCTATTGAAGCGTGTTCCAGAGCACGATAGTCCGACTTTTTTCGTGCTACACAGAACTAAATGTAAACCAATGCATTCTGAATGGGAGTGTTCTCAGACAATTAACGTGCTCCACAAAACGGTACGAGAGAGCTAGAGAAAGAGAGAGAGGGAGGGACAGAGAGAGAGAGAGAGCGAGAGAGAGGCTTCAGAAAGGGTGTGCGCAGATAGTACAGTGCACCCTAGTTATGTTTATGCCAAAACCACAAGTGCTATATATATATATATATATATATATATATTGCCTACATATATATATAGGCTATATGTATAATTAGGCTATAATTATATTATTTAGCGTGTAATGAGACAATCTATAGCCAAATTGTCGAGAATCTCCGGGGATATCAGCATGGGAAATCGGCGCATCAGACCCATGAACCTATAAAGAAAGACGTCATCTCAAGCGGGAGAGAACGTTTGCGGTGCTGGTTTGTGTCACGTAAGTACAGGGCTCTCATGTCTCATGCATTCGGCGTGAGACACACGCAATTCAACCCATGCACACACTCGAACCTGGTCTCACGAAAATACGTGACACTGTCACGTTATTTAATCTATTGAAACGTGATCAGGGACACGTAGTCCTATTTTCTAAATTTTGTATTTCAATTGGAAGTAGGCTATTTGTCGTGTCAGCACGACTTCCAAACTAAGGTTCTGTCCGGGAGCGTTCTCCCTAATGTCCCTTATGGATCTCCGTACAGGTCATTCATTGTTGAAAATTGTCTGTGATAACTAACAAATGACAGCTTTTGGCCACCCGTTTCTACTTAAAATTGTCTGTGATAACTAACAATATGACAGCTTTTGGCCACCCGTTTCTACTTTCACCTTTGATACGGAGAAATTGTGACCATACACGGATATATGAAATGCAGGTGCGCTGCTCTGTAGGCAAACCGCGAAGTAAAAAAGGGTAGCTGCTTCATCTGTTCTTTTTAGAATTGTATGTCTTGATGTTTATTTTATCTAGCCATCTATTCTCTATGTGAATGAACGTCCGCGTCGATGCCTCGATCGCAAGTCCAGTGTCGCGAGCGGACGTTGCCATGACATCTAGAAATCAAACCGTATTTAATGGGTTGTAGTGAGTGTAACATAATTCACCTACAGTATTTTGTTATGTGTTGTTCTTTCAATTGTGTTAGGCATGTCGTTTACTGTCTTGGTGGTTCAGGGATCGCTGTCCCTTTTATTTATATTTTACCATTAGTTTATTGGCCTAATCTGAGGAGAAATCTATGCCATAAACAGAAATATTATAGGCCTTTATTACACAGGTCTTCTCAATGCCGTGGAATGCTCCGTTCACTTGCATGGGTAGTAGTCCGGTGACTTGTCTACCCCAGCGTCTTCCGTTGATAAGCGACGTCACCGTCTTTGCGGACAAATTATTTCTCTGCTGATCAACACTACGAATGGCCAAAAGACTTGTATCCCCCCCCCCCCTCTTAAATAAATACTATGGCAGAATTATTATTATTATTATTATTCTCATTCAACTTGAACATGTGTTTTTACAGTAGAGTGGTGGAGGGATGACGTATGTTGGCCAACCCGGAAGTGAGTGTCGCCCTGGATTCCCTAGACAAAAAGCCAACGGGTTTTGCCATTGGATTTTGGATTATTGCAGAAACATTTGCATCTTTGAAGCACCTCCTCAAAAACTGAAAATAAATAAATACATAAAAATAGCCGTGCTCCAAAGAACGAAATGTAAACCAATGCAATCTGAATGGGAGTGTTTCTCCGATTTTTCCATGCTACACAGAACGAAATGTAAACCCATGCAAATAAAGACTTCATGGTCATAATAATTTAAATATCATTAATATCCTGAGTGTGTAGGGTGGTATTCTATTTTTTTCAACGGGGCTGCATCCAGTCAGTTGACCGTTATGGTTGCTATGGTGGTTGCTATCGACCGCCCCCTCTAATCCTTACATGGCTCTAAAAACCACGCGGCAAAAGAGCTGCCGTCAATTGTGTTGTTTTTGTCGTAAACTAGGGTCCGATGGTTGGAAAATAGGCAGATATTCCAAGTTATCCTTAAAATGCAGCTTGGATGTTTTTATTTTCTGAAGTTTAGACTTCTACTATAACCTATTTTGGAAAGCAAAACACCAAGCTCATTGATTTAACGAGGCAGGGTTATTTGAAACAATTTATTAAATAAATATTTGTGAGATGTCATTACTTCTCCTGAGTTTGCTTCCTATTGTCGAGTATACACCCCTACTGTCCACAAGCATCCCCCCCCCCTCCCCATATGGATTTGGAGAATTGTTGCCACGTCCCAGTGGTGGAGGTATCATATATATGAAAGAGGGCATTCAATTATACTATAATGATCAATTAGGAGGCCGAAGCCCTAAAGGAAGTGATGCAATAGGTGACTGAGGGTCAACATTTGAGACCCCCTTTTATCTAAGGGGGTCTCAAAGGACGCATACGCTTCAACCTGTGGCTCCAGCCCTACAGGAAATGACTCAGCAAGTGCTCCATCTCGTTGCACCTGCACCCAGCGGCTCGCTTGCAAGATTTTGGCCTGAAGTTCTTCCCAGACCTACACCCTAGCCATCCAACATGCATATCTGAGAATCAGGCCTCTCTTTAATAATGACAAAAAGTTATGAGAGAAATACACATTAACTTTTGTTCGCTCATAAGCGGCGTGGTGCCGGCTCCTTTTGACCCCAGACTTCAAAAACGTGGCCACAGGCCAGCTGTGTCTACACACCTTAAGCCACAAATGTACACCTCCATCCCACAAAAAATGGGGACTAGAAACTAACCTCTGTCTTATCTACATTTACTGTACTGTTGGAGGTCACGCCCCTTTTCGAGATAGCCAGGGATACTTAAATGTTTACACACATTTCCCGGGGCCCCGAGAACAACATATCCGAGATTTGGAGTTCTAGCCCTTAGAGAAAAAAAGTTTTCCCAAATGGACTGTCATTTGGACAAAGCCCCTCAGAAGTGTTGCCTGCAAGACCAAAAGGTTCAGAATGTGGTGGAAAAACAGTTTTTGAGATAGGAAGGTCCTACCGCCCTGAAATTTGAATACCTTATTCTTGGGCCTAACCGGGACCCCCGCACCGAAACTTGGCCTGGTCGGACCCCGAGGGCAGGAAGGGGGGGCCCTTCCTGCCTGAAACTTGGCCCAGTCGGACCCCGAGTGCAGGAAGGTGGGGCCTGGACTTTCATAATCTTCGCTTGGTGAATGTGAAGGATGTTTGGTCGGATGTTATGACGAAGAATCATAATGTGAATGGGAATCAGAGCATGTGAGCGGAGCGCCGCGCAATTCCCGCTCCCCGCTCAGGAGGATGTCCGCTCATTCGCTCTGCCGCTCAACGTTGTGCCAGGGCGCTCCGCTCAAAACCGCTCCGCCCTCATCTTAATTTTCCTGCCGCTCCGGCGAAATCGCTCCACGCTCCGCTCTAATTTTTAGGAGAAATTCTTTTCTGACATTTTCCCTTCATGTAATTATGCCAGGGCCCTGGGACATATGCCGTTTGATTTAATGATGTCACCGATACATGTGTCAAGTCTCATTCAGTTACTCGAAATGATGCAGACAAACGGACGGTCATATCACCTAACCTGCTGATAATAATGGGCCTAAACCAGTAGGACTGTCAAGTTTTTGACCGAAAAGTGTCTCGTTTTGTACCAATAAAAGTGTAAACAAATCTGAGTTATCGTCAGACCCATCGCTTTGCAGGAACGTTTTGTGTGCTAATCGCCTACAACTGCAGGATTACCCAAAGCTACAACTGACAAAATTTACAATTAGATAAATACCCGTAAACTCATTCCAATATCCTAAAAAGGTACTAGATTAATTATTAATGTATTTACTAGACTATGTTAGTGTATGTTTTTATGATATTGTATCCCACCTTTTATCATACAATGTGCAATCCTCGTCTCGGCGATTCCGTGGTGAAGTTGAAACACAGACTATAACAGATTATAGGCACAGACTACAGCATAGGCATTGATTTAGGTTTTAAGTCAAACATGAATTTAAATAAAGTCTATTCCATTGAGCAAATGCCAACAACCAGAGAAACAGTTTATTTCAAACCAGCAAGAACGACTTTATTTAAGTCTTGAAAAATGTAAAGTTGAAGATAAAAAATCAATCAAACAAAAACCTTTAAAGTGTTCATAGTGCAACTTGCAATGCAACTTCTTGATGCAAAAAAAATAAAATAAAAAAACTTCTTGTACTCACAAGTGAACGTAGGCCTTTTACGTGATTAAAGAACAAAGATCTGACTCTTGGGCAGATGCGTAAGGATGGCACAGTGTACAGAAAAAAAACTGTCGTTCTGTCTCAGGCATCATCTGGACAGTTCTTTTGCGTTCACCTATAGTAGAACCAGTCTGGACAATATTTCAGGCTTCAGGCTTGTGCGGTGACTTCTGGACACCAACCCGGCTGCAGAAAACACCCTCTCTACGCTTGCAGAGCCACTGGGGATGCTGAAGACGACGCGAGCTACTTTCACCAGACGGGGATATAGCTTGGAGTTTTCCATCCAATATTGAATGACATCAGTGTCAGGATTCTGCCGTGGGGTCGAAAGGAATTTTTCCACTTCTCCTTTGACGTCTTCAGGAGTGCGCAGCTGCTCGCTGAAGTATGACCCAAACAGTCGTGACTTTTTTGGTTCAGAGTCTTCAGACTCAGGGGCTTCAGATGAGGTGTGTGTCGGGTTTGGTGCTCCGAGAGGAGAGTTCATTCGTTCAGATTCCTCCACAAGGAGGTCGCGGATCTCCCCAAGCCTGTTGCATACATGCTCGTCACGAATTATCCATTCCGTTTTAAAGCGTGGATCCAGTACCGACGCTAGAAGTAAGTGCTTGTCGGTGTAATATCCACTGTAACGAGCTGTGATGTTGTTGGCCAATGTTTCACTGAAGGCAGCGATGGCCATAGGCAATGCAGCCTCCTTCGTGAGCAGGGATTTTAATTCACTGACAGCGGGCAGAATCATCCCCAGGTTCCCCAACTCCTTCTGCAAGGTGTTTGTGAGGTCTGCCAGTGGTGTAAGCACTCCAACAAGCTCCGTCAGCTGCCTCACTTCGTTTAGGGTGATGTGAGCTGCAGAAGTCTTCATTTTTGACTGCCACAGTGGGTCTTTATGGAAGAGTCGAAGGACCGAATCAATCATCTGCAGCTGGCTGCTCCATCTGGTGGTGCAAGCAGTTGTGGGCCGAACACCTATGCGATCCGCCTCTTCGGTGTTCAGTGTGCTCTTCCTCACGCTTCTCACCAGATTTCCGACTTTGGCGAGCAGCCTGGTGACGTTGCTGTGCTCGCTAATGGCATCTTTTATCGCCAGCTGAAGCAGATGGATAGGGCATCTCAAATGTAAACTCGAGGCAGTGAAGTAGGTGTATATCATGTTTTCTGCATTGGCTGTAACCGCATCAACTTCCATCTGCGACAGCGCAGGCATATCCTCCTCGTCACATTCAGCGCTGCCATCATCATCACCAGTCGTGGTCTCTTCCGTCACAGGCAAGATGTTGAAGGCCTTCACCATGTTGCTGGCGCTGTCGGTGACCACCCTTATTACTCGTCCTTCAATGTTCCAGTATTTCAGGACACTCTCGTATATTTGATAAATCCGTTCCGCGGTGTGATGCCCCTTTATGTTGTCACAGCTCAGCAATGATGTGTGTCCGCGGGGTTTATCAATAATGACCAGCTATAGATTTGCTTCCCGATGGAGATTTCTGACAAATTACATGTTATTTAGCATCTACACGTTAAGCTGAGTCCAATGAGGTCAAGCTCGCCCTCTTGCTACACCGAGATCATGTCCTAGACCATAGGTGTACCATGTAAAATACATGTTACCATTTGCTAGAGTGTCATGCTTGGTGTCATTGGACTCAGCTCAACGTGTAGATGCTAAATAACATGTCATTTGTCACAAATTTCTATCGGGAAGCAAATCAATAGCTGCTCATTATTGATTAAGGCCTCCAATTTCGACAGCTAATTACTACCATTAAACATGTTCGAATATGCTCATGTGTGGCACCGTTGCAATCGCCGGGAAGCGTAGATGTTGAGGGACACCTTGTTCGCCCTCTTACGCCACCGGGAAGATATTTACATACTTCTGATTGATTAATGAATTGATTCAGCTATTCCCCCAGAAGTCTGGGGTCAAAAGGTCAAAAGGAGCCGGCACCACGCCGCTTATGAGATAACAAAAGTTAATGTGTATTTCTCTCATAACTTTTTGTCATTATTAAAGAGAGGCCTGATTCTCAGATATGCATGTTGGATGGCTAGGGTGTAGGTCTGGGAAGGCCAAAATCTTGCAAGCGAGCCGCTGGGTGCAGGTGCAACGAGATGGAGCACTTGCTGAGTCATTTCCTGTAGGGCTGGAGCCACAGGTTGAAGTGTATGCGTCCTTTGAGACCCCCTTTGATAAAAGGGGGTCTCAAATGTTGACCCTCAGTCACCTATTGCATCACTTCCTTTAGGGCTTCGGCCTCCTAATTGATCATTATAGTATAATTGAATGCCCTCTTTCATATATATGATACCTCCACCACTGGGACGTGGCAACAATTCTCCAAATCCATATGGGGAGGGGGGGGGGATGCTTGTGGACAGCAGGGGTGTATACTCGACAATAGGAAGCAAACTCAGGAGAAGTAATGACATCTCACAAATATTTAATAAATTGTTTCAAATAACCCTGCCTCGTTAAATCAATGAGCTTGGTGTTTTGCTTTCCAAAATAGGTTATAGTAGAAGTCTAAACTGCAGAAAATAAAAACATCCAAGCTGCCTTTTAAGGATACCTTGGAATATCTGCCTATTTTCTAACCATCGGACCCTAGTTTACGACAAAAACAACACAATTGACGGCAGCTCCTTTGCCGCGTGGTTTTTAGAGCCATGTAAGGATTAGAGGGGGCGGTCGATAGCAACCACCATAGCAACCATAACGGTCAACTGACTGGATGCAGCCCCGTTGAAAAAAATAGAATACCACCCTACACACTCAGGATATTAATGATATTTAAATTATTATGACCATGAAGTCTTTATTTGCATGGGTTTACATTTCGTTCTGTGTAGCATGGAAAAATCGGAGAAACACTCCCATTCAGATTGCATTGGTTTACATTTCGTTCTTTGGAGCACGGCTATTTTTATATATTTATTTATTTTCAGTTTCTCAGGAGGTGCTTCAAAGATGCAAATGTTTCTGCAATAATCCAAAATCCAATGGCAAAACCCGTTGGCTTTTTGTCTAGGGAATCCAGGGCGACACTCACTTCCGGGTTGGCCAACATACGTCATCCCTCCACCACTCTACTGTAAAAACACATGTTCAAGTTGAATGAGAATAATAATAATAATTCTGCCAAACATAAAAGTCTAATGAGGTCTATATTGCATCTGCATGTAGTGTGTACCATGAATAGCTGAATTACAATAATGCTATGATAGAGAATAATTAAACAACCAAAACCTTTACACGACATGACACAAGCTCTTTTTCTATGCCTCATTTATTAGCTCCTGAGTTACAAAGTGCAGCCACACAAACATTTAACAAAAAAAGTTGCATTTCCATGAAATCAAACATGTTAATAGTTTATACTATTTCAATAATAAAATAAAAGTGCACTTCAAGAATGACGTCTAACAGCCACCAGACAGGGCATGTTTTGAAATTAAGTATTTTAGAACCTGAGCATATATCCTGCCCTGAAATAGCGGTAAATAGCAGTAATAAAAAAGAGGATGAGAACAGCATAAATAATGAAACACATTCAACATTTCAGTCCCACAGAGACTTTACAAGGAACTTATGCTTAGAGCCTATTAATGTTTTTGTTAGGACCAAACAACAAAGTCTTAATAGACAAAATATACAGCCAAACAAGGGCTGGAGTCTGTGGGGCTCGGATTGTAACCAAGCCCCCAGGAACACTAGCCTGGTTCTACCAGACTTGCGTACTTCACTTCATTTCATTTGTACAGAGAGTCTGGACCTAATCAATTGACAAACGTTAACTCACTTGAAGGCGGGTGTCTGTTGAAGTTTAAAATGATTGGATCTGCCCAGTGCCACTCTGGATCTGCCATAACCAATCACTAACGTTTGGTTGTGACGTATGTCATGTGCCGGGAATGACGCGCAGGTTGTACACAAACCAAACACCTTGCACGTCTGCACGAAAATGTCCGTCAACGACAGCTGCAGGTTTTGTTCGTCGAATTTAATTTATCAGGGAAAAATTGCACATTGTAAATCAACTACCGACCTACAACAACAACTCAAACTGGCGTACGACATTATCGTCATTGTTCTCAGACACGCCCTCTGTTCGCTGATTGGCGGCCGCTGTGGCGGCACCAGAAAACCAAATTACATACAGCAGGTCCAGACCTAGTACTGAAGGGAAATTCAAATTGAGCGGAAGTACTTAGGCGGGCGGAGCCAGGCTACAGGAACACTGCATACTTCCGCAATCCACCAGTGCTCAGCGGCCAAGCCTGGTATTGCAGCTGTTTAAGCGGGCTGTGGACGGGTCCCTCAAATCATGGGACCCAGAAGTAGATATCTCCGTTCACTCCATTACAAGTGGGGAACAGGAATGTGTCTCCGCAAAAAATGTCTGGATAACAATCAAAAGCTAATAATTACCTTCATGCCATGTCCTCAAAACGCCACCTCAAGCGTTTTATGAGCCCTTATCTCGCTGGGGAAGAGGGGTGTGCAGCTGAAAGGAGTCGTAGTGAAACAAATGGCATCCGAGAGGGCCTAGTTCAGTGCTCCGTTAACGTGTCCGATTTTTGGACTGGTTCATCTGCTGCTCAATAACTCTCACGGTCCTCTGCTTGCGATCATTGTGATTCATCATGTATTAATCCATTTATTCAAAAGATCCAAAGACAAAGAACATGTGCATTACGGTATCATTTTATATTGTTGTTGGACCGGAGTGGGGGGATGGGCACGCATGCGTTCATTATTTTTCTGCATCCGGTACGTCACGGACTAGGCCACGTGTCTTGGCCCCATAACGCGGAAGCAAATCGTTCTTGTATAGCTGTGTTCGAAATCGTTCCCTATACACTCGTTCCCTATTCCCTATATAGTGTACATGATTTAGTGCACTATATAGGGAATAGGGAACGAGAATTCCGACACTACGCTGAACATTTGCGTCGCGTTGTGGGTTAAAGGCCGTAATGGTACGTTTGCTGAAAAGAAGCTACAGGCAGCTGTAAGCACAGTAGAGAAATGGGGTAATAAGTGGGGCTTCCGTTTCTCAGTTGAGAAGACTCAAGTGATATGCTTTTCCAGGAAGAGGGAAAATCCAATCTTACGAATCGTACTCTATGGACAAATGGTAAAGCAAGTACAAGTTATTCGGTTTCTGGGAGTCTGGATGGATAGTAAGCTGACCTTTGGAGAGCATATCCAGAGAGGAGTGATGAGATGCAAAAAGGCAATCAATGTAATGAGGTGCTTAGCTGGAAGTAGCTGGGGCGCCAGTGTGAAATCTCTTAAGCAAATGTACATTGCCATAATCAGATCAGCATTAGACTATGCGTGTATTGCATATGGTTCAGCTGCAAAGTCACATCTCACCAAATGTGATGTAATACAGGCACAGGCCATCCGGCTGTGTTGTGGGGCATTCAAGACTTCATCAGTTGCAGCTCTACAGGTGGAGGTTGGAGAGTTACCATTATATTTGAGGCGTATGCAGTTGTCCATGGTATACTGGACTAATTTGCAAGGACACAAACAAGATCATCCAACCAAATCAGTTCTAGAGCCATGCTGGGAGCATGGGCGTACAAAGCTAAATAGTTTTGGATGGGTAGGAGATAGCTCTGCCAGGGAGGGATATCCAATTTAACACATAGCTGTACAGTACCACTACCAGCAACTCCCCCGTGGCTTTTCCCCATGCCTACAGTAGATATTGAAATTATTAAGAAATCAAAACAATTTAATGAATTTGGAGGGATGAATAGTTTGATACAACAGTATATAAGTGATAAGTATAACGGGTCAATTCAAATTTTTACAGACGGGTCAAAAGATCCAGACACAGGTAGGACAGGGGCAGCAGTACACATACCACAGTTTAATGTATCAATTATCAAAAGAACGTCAGATCATTTAGCAGTATTCACAGTGGAGCTGTTAGCCATTTTATTGGCTCTCTGGTGGATAGAAGAGGGAAGGTCAAGTAGATGCATCATTTGCTCAGACTCAATGGCAGCTCTAATCAGCATTTCAAATGGCAAATCTACCTGTAGGCCTGATCTAGTTTATGAGGTTCTTCAGAATTTGTTTAAAATAGAAAGAATGCAAATAACGGTGGGCTTTTTATGGGTCCCATCCCATGCTGAAGTAGAAGGCAATGAGGTTGTCGACATGTTGGCAAAAAAGGCACTGAAACAGGATATACAGCTGGGTGTTCCATTAAGTAAATCTGAAGTTAAAACAATAATTAAATCAGAAATCAACAAGGTGTGGCAAGAACAATGGGATAGGGAAAATAAGGGTCGGTTCCTGCATAGAATCCAGAGGCAGGTGGTAACAAGGAGACAGGGCTGCTGGAACCGAAGATGTGAGGTTATCATCACAAGACTATGCATAGCCAGGGCACACATGTCTTAACCACAGTATGAACATCATAGGCAAACATGAAACAGGGGTCTGCCCAAAATGTAATGGAAGAGAAACAGTGGAGCATGTTTTACTACAATGTGAAGCGTACAATTTGGAGAGAAGGGAGCTGTTGAAAAATGTTAAAGCTTTGGGTCAAACAAGCTTGACCTTAGAGGGTTTACTCTCCTTTTCCTCACTGAGACCACCAGCATGGAAACATGTATTGAGTTATCTAAAAGCAACAGGTTTATTTGACAGATTATAATTTAATCTGTTGTTTTCTATCTATATGATTTTGTTTATTTACTTTTGTTCTTTTGCATAGTTTATAACGTATAACCTCCATCGAAGCTCTAAAACAAACAGTAGGTGGCGGTAATGCACCATATTGGTTTGCCAACCGCCAAATAAACTCAAAAGAAGAAGAAGTCATTTGCGTCAGTAAATGCGCCGGGTATTTGTGCGACGCAGACAGATGCGCCCACATCATGTAAACATACCAGGCACTCACGAGGAAAGCTGGAGGTTGTATTGATGTTGAATGTTACATTTCCTTCTTCAAGTATTTTTTTTTATTAATTTTGAATGTTAAATATTCTATGTTAAATCCCAAATAAATTGTTGACATTTCTAAACGAAAGCCGGAGACTCCATCATTAAATGTATTCGTTTTCGCGGTTATTCAGCTTCTTCTCCTCCGGAAAAACACGACCGCATTGCATTGTGGTATACGGGAGTAACATGTAGGGAACATCGTATGTACCCTATTTTAAGTCCACTATATAGTTCCCTATATAGTGGACCACTGAGAATTCGATGGAGGGTGGGTGACATTCCTACAGTCTGTGATGATAGGCTATATTTCTACAAATGACATGACGAAACAACACGAACTAAGCTAACATTAGACTATAGCCATACCAGATAACGCCATACCAGCTAACCCTAACTATTTCTATTAAACTCTGAACCACTTTGCAACAGGCAACTGTGTGTAGGTGTGTCTTATTGCTTCCCACGTCTGCGTCTGCATCTTTCCCACTCCTGGCTAATAGTTTCAGCTTTTGTACTGTATATCAGAAATGATCACCCTGTACCACACTGCTGACTTGTTGATGTTTTGTGAGCACTCAGGCATTTCTCTAGGTATCTTAAGTTTCCTACTGGAGTCATCAAAACTTTGAACTTTGTTATTGTAAGAAATATTGTGTTGCAAAAACACTTTGTATCTTACCCTTACCGTTACTCTAACCTTAACCCCAGTAACATTTCTTCATCATAAACTACAAGTTACGCAAAATGGCATACAAACATCCAGTCCAATATGAAAGAAAAAAGCTAGCTTCATTAAGGAATCGAACCCCTTATCCCCGCGTTAATTAGTTGTTCTCTGACCACTAACCCATCAGGTCTTAGTACATGCGATTCAAGAGTTAACCACTTGACAATCTTTAAACTTCGGTTGCCTAGAAATTGTAAAGACAGTGATGTGTGTACATTGTGCGAGTATCCGTCACTCGCGTTGTGTGTGCAGTCCAAAATGAAAGAAAAAACCTTGCATCACTAGGGAATCGAACCCCCAATCATCAGTCTTTAAACGTTGGTCGTTGGTAACTGTAAACAAAGAGATCGCATTTTGTTTAACTGCTAACTAACAAACGGGTTTATGCGTTCACTGAACAAAGATTATGGAAATAAAAGACCACTTTTCCATCAGAAAAATCATCAGAACCGTTATTACCAACCCATAGACACTAAAAGCCAAAACCTTTCTCACATGCACACCCATCGCAAGTGACGGCTACGCGCACACATGCACACCCATAGCGAGTGACGTAGGACGTAAAGTCCCGCCCAGGTCGAAGTGGCGTTGATTTAGAGAGTCCCGTTACCCTGCGCCACTGAGCAGTTTGTATAGGAATGAATGGGCGGCCACTTTCCAGTCCGTGGTCCATCCTTTATTATGTCCATGATTGTAACGCGTTACCGGACTCAGTAACTGTAATAATATTACCGAAATACAGTTAGTAACGCGTTATATTACTCCGTTACTGCCTAAATGTAATATATTACGGTAACGCGTTACGCCCAACACTGGTAATAAAGGCCTATAATATTTCTGTTGATGGCATAGATTTCTCCTCAGATTAGGCCAATAAACTAATGGTAAAATAAAAATAAAAACGCTCGATCAAAGGCCCGGCCCGAGTATCGGACGGAGAATCTAAACACTGACTGGAACTACTTAGCAGGTGTCTGTAGGGCTATATCAGGAGTTATTGCATGCACTGCAGCCAAACAGAATACGAGTATTCCCCCAGACCGTGGTCTAAACAATATTATTCACGAGTTATAATCAACCCCTACACATCAATATTAATGATAACCCTGTGGAAATTGCAATAAGTGAGAGATACAATTTCGCACGTTGAGCACACAGTTGTGTGACTCGTTTATTTAGTAAGAGAGAAACAGGAAATCAAAACGTGCTGAGAGTAAACAAATCCTGCATGGGCTCAGACGTCATGAGACGCTCGTAATCCTTAAAGGGACAGCGATCCCTGAACCACCAAGACAGTAAACGACATGCCTAACACAATTGAAAGAACAACACAGAACAAAATACTGTAGGTGAATTATGTTACACTCACTACCACCCATTAAATACGGTATGAATTCTAGATGTCATGGCAACGTCCGCTCGCGACACTGGACTTGCGATCGAGGCATCGACGCGGACGTTCATTCACATAGCCAAAAACAAGAGAATAGATGGCTAGATAAAATAAACATCAAGACATACAATTCCAGGGGTTGACATTAAGGTTTCAAAAGCACTTGCCCATTGGGCAAGTACAGTTCAGGTTCAACTTGCCCGAATGTGATGTTCACTTGCCCAAATTATAATCAGAATCTTGAACAGGCCTCTTTTTGCCAGGCATGCGGCCTGGTTTTGGGGGGGCTCAGAAAAATCATCCTAGCTCAGACTGAAGCTGAATGTTAGCTTCCACACATATAAAAAAAAAAAAAAAAACTTCCCTTTGTTTACTTATTTATCGAGCGGTCACATCGTGCCATGAAGTGATTTCAGTCCACCGTTGCAACCTATTAAAGCTATCGCCAAGTTATATGTAGACCTGCATGATTTCATGCAAATGTACTTAACTAAATGTCAGAGGTAGTAGCAAAGATATGTATTTTTTAACTTTCACGTTTCTTGTAGCTCTAACTGAATAATCACAATCGCGTTTCTAGTAGTGTTGTCAGTCACGATACTGGATTTTCTAACTTTGACACTATAGCTGGAAAAATATCGATATTCTATACCACTTTCGATATCAGGGGAAACGTTTTTTTCAAGAAAGAACATACCCAAAGTAAATAGAGTATATCTCCACAACTGCAAGGGCGATAACGTCATCTTTGTGCCAAAATAATGATTGTTGTGCAAGTGAAATATTCAATGGGGATGATACTTGGTTAAAGTGAATAAAGCCATGGAACACAGCATAAGTGGAAGATAACATTTCCACCTGAAATAATTATCAGTTGGTCGTTATCATTTGGGAGCGATGTCTTACTATGAGACACAAATAAAGGTAGATATCTTACAATTTTGACACTTGACACCTCTATTTAAATTTCAGGGCAAATATATTCGAATGCACCAAGCCAAACACTCACAAATAAACATATGGCCACTAGATTGCGCCGAAGAATATGTTTTCTGATTGAAGGCAATTTACCTATTTCCTAAGAAACCTTCTCTTATTCAATGATTGAAAATACCATGTTTAGTTGCAAAATTTGGCCCAGATACTGGGTTATCTGTTTATGGTGGTTTTATTTGACCAGAATCAACTTTGTGGACAAAAATCACAAAGGTAATACTTCATTTTTGGTTGTTAAAAGAAAAGGGTGTAGTGACTACATTATAGGTTTGTGTTCCCCTCTTACGGATCGAGTGGGAGGGAACTGGTTAGGAGTCACGGGGCTAGGGGGACGCTTGAGAGTGTTGCAAGAGAGTACGAACCATGCACTGTGACTGATTGTTCTGTTCTGCTTTATTGGAATAAATAGTTATTATTAAGTTGCCTAAGTCCTCCTTTTCCTCCGGCACTACACTGGTGACCCCGACGTTCGTTTTTGTTATTTATTTGTTTACGAAAACAAAGAACACTGCGATTCTCAACATGTCCGTCCGAGGAAGACGTTCACGGCGGCAGACATCACCGTCCCCTGTCAGGATGACGCAGGCCGTACGCACCCCCACTCTTAAACTGCCGGAGTTCTGGGACTCAACGCCTGCTGCATGGTTCGCTATACCGCAGAGAGGGTGCGCCGCTTATTTGACGTGTCGGACTTGGGTGATGAGAGGCCCTCGGCACGTATGGAGAGGATGCTAAACCTGCTCGGTGCAGAAGACCCCATGATCCTCTTCACGGAGCTGTTTATGCGCACGCTGCCAGCTCAGGTCAGGATGGCGCTGGCTAACACCACCATCGTTGGACCCCGCGCCCTGGCCAGGGAGGCGGACCGGTTCGTCTTGGCCATGCCTCAACGGTCCCCCGACTTGCTTGCTCCTGCGGCTGCTCCGCCACCGGACCGTCACAGGAGGGCGAAGGACGACGCCGGACCCTCTGGCCAGCAGGGTAACGCTGCAGGCCATTGTTTCTACCACGCCAATTTTGGCGCCAAGGCCAAACGTTGCCGCTCGCCCTGCTCCTTTGGACGGACGGGAAACGGCAGGGCCGGCGCTCAGTAGTAGCCCTGAGCGCTGGTGTCACCAACAGGCTGCTCTTCATCCAAGACACCGTCTCCGGTCACAGATTCCTCTGTGACACAGGTGCCCAGTGGAGCATCATTCCGTCAGGGGGATCGGAGGTGGCGAAGGGGGAGCACGGCCCGCAGTTGGTGGGTGCGGACGGCACGCCTATCCGTTCCTATGGCACTAGAGCGGTGGACGTGTGCTTCGGAGGGCAACGCTTTACCTGGGATTTTGTCGTTGCAGCTGTTACATTTCCCCTCCTTGGCGCAGATTTTCTGTGCGCCCATAACCTGTTAGTGGACGTGGGGAGCAGGCGCCTGGTGAACTCACAGACTTTCGCTTCCTTCGCCTGTACGCAGGGGGAGGCGGTCTACAACGGGTTGTCCAAGACGCTCGCTGAAAGTGACCAGTACCTTCGGCTGCTGGCACAATTCCCTGACCTTACTAGGCCCACCTTCTCCGCGCCCACGGTGAAGCACGGAGTGGAGCACCACATCGAGACCAATGGGCCTCCCCTCCACGCCAGAGCCAGGCGCCTCAACCCGGAGAAGCTGTCCGTCGCCAGGGCAGAGTTCGCGCACATGGAGCAGGTGGGCATCGTTCGACGCTCGAACAGCCCCTGGGCGTCTCCCCTGCACATCGTCCCTAAGCCAGACGGTGGGTGGCGCCCATGTGGGGACTACCGCCGCCTCAACGACGCGTCCAAGCCTGACCGCTATATCCAGGACTTTTCAGCGCACCTGGCGGGCAAACGCATCTTCTCCAAGGTAGACCTGGTACGAGGGTACCATCAGGTCCCGGTGCACCCAGAGGACGTCCCTAAGACAGCCGTCGTCACCCCCTTCGGTCTCTTCGAGTTTCTGCGGATGCCCTTCGGCCTGAGGAACGCGGCGCAGACCTTCCAACGCCTCATGCACTCGGTGCTCCAGGACCTGCCCTTCCTCTTCGTCTACTTGGATGACATCCTCGTCGCGAGCACCACGGAAGAGGATCACCTGTCCCACCTCCGGACCCTCTTCACGCGGCTCAGCCAACATGGGCTGATTGTCAATCTGGCAAAGTGTGAGCTCGGAAGGGACACCCTTAACTTTCTCGGGCATCAGGTCTCCGCGGAGGGTGTGATCCCCCTCCCCTCGAAGGTGGAAGCGGTTGCAACCTTCCCACGCCCCTGCACGGTCAGCGAGCTCAAGTGGTTCATCGGGATGGTGACCTTCTACTACCGTTTCCTCCACCACATAGCTCACATCCTGCAGCCGCTGTACGAGGCCCAGAAGGGCAAAGCTCTGAAACAACAGGTTGACTGGACGGCGGAACGTGTCAAGGCCTTCCAGGACACCAAGGCGGCCCTGGCCCGCGCGGCCATGTTGGCCCACCCCTCACCCTCTGCGCCCACTGCTCTCACCACGGACGCGTCAGACTTTGCCGTGGGCGCAGTGTATGAGCAGTGGGTTGGGGATGCCTGGCAGCCACTCGCATTCTTCAGCCGCCAGCTGTCTCCCAGAGAGCGTAAGTACAGCACCTTCGACAGGGAGCTCCTCGGGCTGTGGCTCGCGGTCAGACACTTCCGTTTTTTATTGGAAGGCCGTGAGTTTACTGCCTACGTGGACCACAAGCCGCTCACACACGCCATGTCCAAGGCAGCGGAGCCGTAGTCCGACCGCCAGCAGCGCCAACTCTCCTACATTTCCGAGTTCACCACAGACATCCAGCACGTGGCTGGGAAGTCCAACGTGGTCGCGGATTGTCTCTCCAGGGCGGTGGTCGGTGCAGTCCAGCTGAACCTGGACTACTCCCGCATGGCTGTGGATCAGGCCGCCGACCCCTCCGTCCAAGCTCTGAGGTCGTCGGACACGGGGCTGCGTCTGGAGGAGGTGCTCTTCAGTGATGCAGGGGCCAAGCTCCTGTGCGACGTTTCCACGGGTCAGCCAAGGCCTGTAGTCCCTGCCAACTGGAGACGCCCCGTCTTCGAGGCGGTACACAGCTTGTCTCACCCAGGTCGGAAACCGTCCTCGCGGCTGGTGTCGGAGAAGTTCGTCTGGCACGGACTCAAGAGAGATGTGAGGGCCTGGGTCGACACTTGCACTGCCTGTCAACGCGCCAAGGTGCATCGCCATGTCAAGGCCCCCTGGAACACTTCTCGGTGCCAGAGCGGAGGTTCGACCATGTCAACGGGGACCTGGTGGGACCCCTACCCCCCTCGCATGGCTTCACTTACCTCTTCACCATGGTGGACAGGACGACACGCTGGCCGGAGGCAGTCCCGCTACGGCACTCCTGCTGACCTCTCCTCTGACCGTGGCCCGCAGTTTACTTCGGGGCTGTGGGCGGCAGTGGCGGAGAATCTGGGGGTCAAGCTACACCGCACTACCGCCTACCAACCGCAGGCTAACGGACTTGTTGAGCGCTTTCATCGCTCCATGAAGGCCGCCCTTAGAGCCAGCCTCACGGACAGCAACTGGCTCGACAAACTGCCGTGGGTCATGCTTGGGCTCAGGACAGTGCCCAAGGAGGACCTCCGGTCGTCGTCGGCCGAGCTAGTGTTCGGACAGCCGCTGCGGGTCCCTGGTGACTTCATCCCCAAGTCGACGGAGCCCTGGTCTGCCTCCGCTCAGCGCGCCTCCCTACTGGACGGCGCCAGGACCTTCGCCCCGGTCCCAACCACGCAGCATGGCGTCCCGGCTTCGCGAGTGCCCCCGGAGCTGCAGTCTGCAGGTTATGTTTTCATTCGCCACGACGGCCACAGAGCTCCGCTACGACCTCCCTATGACGGACCCTTCCGTGTCATCGAGGCAGGAGCCAAGAGCTTCATGGTTGACATGGGGGGTAAGCCTGAGTGTGTGTCGGTTGATCGCCTCAAACCGGCTCACTTGGACCTTGAACTGCCCCCGGATTTGACTCTGCCACCGCGCAGGGGCCGCCCTCCTGTCCTGCCCCCCCTGCCACGCCGTGGCCATTCCCCCCTCCAACCCCTACAAGCCCCCACAGCTTGCGGCCCTCCGGTCGTCGCGGCCCCCCGCCCCGCCCAACATGGGGATGTGATCGACGATGTCACGCCTCCTCCCGCACCTCCTGACTATGCCTACAGTCGTGGGGGCCGGGCCATACGCCCTCCTCGCCTCTGGGATTTTGAGTATTGAGGTGAACACTGGGGGGGCTGGTGTAGTGACTACAGTATAGGTTTGTGTTCCCCTCTTACGGATCGAGTGGGAGGGAACTGGTTAGGAGTCACGGGGCTAGGGGGACGCTTGAGAGTGTTGCAAGAGAGTACGAACCATGCACTGTGACTGATTGTTCTGTTCTGCTTTATTGGAATAAATAGTTATAATTAAGTTGCCTACGTCCTCCTTTTCCTCCGGCACTACAAGGGGACGTTTCTTCTTAAGTTGTTATTTGCGAGTTTTAGTCACAGAATGATATGGTTTGGACTGTTGGAATAAGTGGAGGCTCAGCTTTCATGTAATATATAGTTTGTGAGGGTCCAATTTCGTGAAAAAGATCGCTATTGCTGTGCATATGACTTTCCTTGGTAATTTGCCTCAATCCAAAGTACTTCCAAACTGCACTCCTCCATCACTACTCCATTTTCCTTCTACCTAAACCGTTCGCGGAGGCGCTGCACTTGCGATGCTAGCTTTGTTGGCTAACCTTTAGCCAACACCTTCGAATCACGGCCAGAGAACGCACTGCGAGTGACAGAAGGCGGGGCTATATTCGCACTGAAGCGATGCGTGTCTGTTAACTCGCTTTCAGAGAGAAGAGAAGACGGCGCGCTGATCAATTGCAAATACTTATATTTTGTGTTATAACGTTTGAATAAATAGCCTTTATATTAACATCCACCCAAAATCCACTTGCCCGTTCGGGCAACCAGAAATCAATCTCAACTTGCCCAAATATGACTTTTGGTTGCCCCGGGCAAGCGGGCAACCGTTAATGTCGAGGCCTGAATTCTAAAAAGAACAGATGAAGCAGCTAACCTTTTTTCCTTCACGGTTTGCCAACAGAGCAGCGCACCTGCATTTAATATATCCGTGTATTGTCACAATTTCTCAGGATCAAAGGTGAAAGTAGAAACGGGTGGCCAAAAGCTGTCATATTGTTAGTTATCACAGACAATTTTAAGTAGAAACGGGTGGACAAAAGCTGTCATTTAGTTATCACAGACAATTTTCAACAATGAATGATCTGTACGGAGCTCCATAAGGGACATTAGGGAGAACGCTCCCGGACAGAACCTTAGTTTGGAAGTCGTGCTGACACGACAAATAGCCTACTTCCAATTGAAATACAAAATTTAGAAAATAGGCCTACGTGTCCCTGATCACGTTTCAATAGATTAAATAACGTGACAGTGTCACGTATTTTCGTGAGACCAGGTTTGAGCGTGTGCATGGGTTGAATTGCGTGTGTCCCACGCCGAATGCATGAGACATGAGAGCCCTGTACTTACGTGACACAAACCAGCACCGCAAACGTTTTCTCCCGCTTGAGATGACGTCTTTCTTTATAGGTTCATGGGTCTGATGCGCCGATTTCCCATGCTGATATCCCCGGAGATTCTCGGGCATCTTCGACAATTTGGCTATAGATTGTCCCACTACACGCTAAATAATATGATTATAGCCTAATTATATATATAGCCTATATATATATATATATATAGCATTTGTGGTTTTGGCATAAACATAATTAGGGTACACTGTACTATCTGCGCACACCCTTTCTGAAGCCTCTCTCTATCTCTCTCTCTCTGTCCCTCCCTCTCTCTCTTTCTCTCTCTCGTACCGTTTTGTGGAGCACGTTAATTGTCTGAGAACACTCCCATTCAGAATGCATTGGTTTACATTTCGTTCTGTGTAACACGCAAAAAGTCGGACTATCGTGCTCTGGAACACGCTTTAATAGATTAACGTTTGTGCGCTTGAGCACGAAATCGCGTGATACCGGGTTGGATCCTCACACCAGCAGAGCTGCTCATTGTGCTATGAGTTGTATCACTTCACCGTCTAAAATGCACCGCTGACTCTTTTTCTGCATACTGCTTCTGGGAAATCGCCATTCTTGAAATACAAAGGGATCTTAGATCAAGATATATATGGATATCCTTGCATCATGTGTAATGATGAGGTATTGAAGATTAGGGGGACATTGGGTAGAACACTCAAATGTTCAGTGAACATTAAGTTCAGTTCACTGAAGATCTATTCACTATATGAATAAAGGGCACTGTTGTGTGAATGTGGTTTTCCTGTGTGACAGCAGAGGGTGTCGCTGGACACCGTCACTCTAGCGGTGTTGGGCTAAAGCCAGCACACACCGTGCCCCATACGCCGCTCCGCACACAACAAGGGGGGAAGTGTTTCTGTTGTAGTAAAGGTTTTCTATTAGAAAGTAGTCTTGGTCCTGGTCTTTTTCCTAGCCATTGGAAACCTAATCAGCCATCAGTTAACTTAGTGTCTCTCTGTGCAATAATATGCTGCTGCTACTGGCAAAGATGAAGAGAAGATAAAACATGAAATAGCTTAGAGCTGCCAGATGAATTCTGCATCTTACAATACGAGTATCAATAGATCAAAGATAGCAAAATAACATGAACATGAAATACAAGATTTAAATGAATTGTAACATGGCTGAAAGGGATTTGTTATCTACTACCACTATTGCAGTGCATCCGTAGTATTCCTAATCGTGACACTAAAGTGTCTTCAGTGTCAGGGTTTAAACTGCCTTGTCCTGCTTTGTGGCTTCCATTCAATCTACAGTCATTTTAGGCGCCCTCTCTCCTCTCCCCATCTGCCCGTCTTCTACCAACCGGAGCTTGGCGGAAGGCGAAACCAACGGCTTCACCCTTCGTAAATCCCATGCATCTACGACCCAGGCTCACTGCTTAAAGCTATATATAACCCCCACTCAGCTTTCACACCCGTGTCTGCACCACCAACAAGTCCCACCTGGCTCCCCACCTACAGCAGAGGCCTCGGCCACGCCTCATGCCTAATGTGTCTCAAAATTGTCTCCCAAAGATGGGACACAATACTACCCAATGAGACATGGCTAGAAGCCTTTCATATGGAGGGTAGGCAGGGTTCATGCAGCTGGATCTATCTGCTTTCCTACTGATTTGAGCTTGTCTGCCAAAAGATTTTAGATTTTTTCTAAACTCTGATTTGTGAGACAAGTCCTCCACTGACAGTGGTGGTCTAGCCTGAAGCCCGGACATTGGATGGTTTGGACACGGAGGACAATGTCTGATTCCGACACATCCGGAACCCATGTTTCCCTCTCCCATGTCCACGGGGCCGGCTGCTGCTCCAACACTCACAACAAACAGACGGCTGCTTCATGGGCCTCTGGAATGCTTTGAAGCTGCCCTTCACTAGACAAACCAAGCACGTACAATACATACAGCTTTGTTGTATTGATTTATTTGTACCATGTAAGTATCAATCCAAAAAGGTTTAACCTCAATTCAAATTAGCTTAAATTATATTATAAAAATATAAATATATATTCCAAATGTGGTATGTTTTTCAAAAAGGAATTGATTGCCTTCCATGGCGACAAGCAATTGTACTTTAATTTAAATACAATTGGACACCAAATTGGAACGTTGTGTTCTGTTTGTATTGAGTGTGTGAAGTTGTTGAGAGCTGTGGCTCTGATAGCCTGAAGAGTAGCCTGGTGACAGCTGCAGCCAGAGAAACGCAGAAGATTCATAGAACTCATCTGTTCTACACACGCATTATTCTTTGAGGCAATGCAATATGCAAATAAAATATCATCAGACACTATCATTTTTATAGTGTTTTTATACTTTTTGTAATCTTTCAACAAATAAACACATTGCCTCATAATGTTTATGTATTTCACATGAACGTCGCAATCAGAATTCTGGTATTGGTAGATTTTAATCAAGTATCACGTACATCAATAATAGTAAAAGACTCGTCAATAACCCTTTGTCATTTGTTTTATTGATAGCAATTGTGGCATTTAAATGTTGTCAAAGGCTGCATCCCTATAAAATGTCTGTCTGTCTTTCTCTCTGTCAATCTATTAAAAAATGTGCATATATTTATGTGGTCAATATTAATTCTGACCATTCAGTTTTCATTCAAAAGGCTGACTGGTCTTTCAAAAAAAAAAAAAAAATCTTTCTACCCTTGCAAATCTCTAATTTAAACGAGAATGGTTTTCTATAAATGTTTTCATTATGATTCAAAATGACTTTCATTGCATTTCACAACAAGAAACAATATGCTGTGTTTGTCTTGGACGAATTAGAAATGTTTTCACTTCATTTTTTCCATGACTGATGACTGCAAGTTAACTCATTCAATCGTGAGACTGCAACAACGGAATGCTGTGTTGCTTTCTTAACGTTTCCTGGTGACCAGAATTGAACCAGAAATGCAAAAATAAAGATATAAACAATGCGTTTATAGCCCAGCCCTTGAGAATGCCAATGGGTGAGAGTAGACAGTGTGTATTTGGCACTTACCAGTACAAGTGCAGGCCTTAGTGTTTCTATTAAAGCTCTATGCTAGCTCAATGATGCCGTTTTGGCTAGTTCAAGTTAAATTGCAAAATATATTATCAAGGTCATGATGAACACAGTTATAAATGGATTGAAATGCCAGATAACCTTTTAAATATATACCCATTGCAGTCATTCATAACGGACCCAACAATCATATAAAATACTGGGAACATTTTATCCACAAAGATATGAAAACTTGGATCAGATAACTATATCTTTAAATAAATAACTTTTTTCAGTGTTTTTACCACAGAGGCACAGGAGTCTGTTCCATAGTTTTCTTTGATGATGCATCACAAATGATATGATGATAAAACACAAATAATCTAAAGGATGCATACAACAAAAAACATAACATACACGGGTTCTCCATACAAAACCTGGCAAATCTTTCATGCAAAACAAAGAATATTTGAGTGACTGACTCCAGTCGGGGCTGAGGTTATATGCTGCTATTTATAGTTGGCAAGTGTTGAAATTGTGCTAACAGATTTCATTCTGAGAACAAACAGTGTTTTTGGTTTTCACATATATCCTAATGTGCCAAAAGTCACAAAGGGACAGTCTCCAAATAAACAGGGCCTAGGACTTAAAAAAACAACAACAACAACTTAGAAGACATAGGCTTAGGTGTAGGAAACCACTACCACCCCTAATATAACTTCAGAGATGTATAGAGGTGGCTAGTCGGACACTTCTAGGCGATTGGATTCAAATCTACTACTACCATCACACTCCTTGCTCTTAAATTGAATCCTATTTCGTTGGCTTGATTCTGATATTATAAATCAGCTTTGGCTTCGAGGCCTTTTCTGGGTTAATCCTTGTCTAAAATGACCAGCCCAAGTACATCCTGAACCGTTCAATAGAAGCATATTTTGACAATTCATATATTACGACTTAAAAAATGAGATTGAGTCTGGTGTGGCTTCTCAGCACTAGTGGCTGGGAACAGAGCAGAGGCAGAACCATGCCGCTTATTTCTCTGTAGAAGAAATGTCATGTCAAATAAATGACCTAAAAATAGAGATCTGCCTCGTAGACAAGGTAATCCATTACATATAATTGGTTCAACTGAATACCCTCCCCCACCAAAAACAGGCAAAAAGCCATACATATGTTTTCAATGTTACCAGCTTGTCAAGAACCCTGCTAAAAAAACAACTTCTTAAACTCTCACAGTATGCATCGATATTCATAATTCGAAACATATACAAACTTTGGCACAATTGTTCCAATTACATTTTTAAAGCCTCCAAACTCCAGATCAAATGTCACATTTGAAAAGGTGACAGTAGATTATGTCAGTTCATTGCCGTACTGAGAACATATATGCGACTATTACCAAAAACTGTGTTTCTTGAGGTCTCCAAGCAGATTACTTTAATGTAATAATGTGTTGGTCATGAGCGCGATAGGCCTATTAAAGATAATGCAGTTTATGGAGCGATTTCTCACAGGAAATACCTACATGCTGACTAACACTACTATTTGAATAAAAGTGTTGTATTTTGCAATGCATCCACATTGACATCCACATGGATGAATCCAGGATAGATCGGCTTCGCAACGGGAAAAGAAAAGTCAGGGAAGGGTAAGAGGATTTGGTGAACTAAATGAAGTAAGACGTTTCGTGGAACCTAATGTCCCCTAACATCTGTCGTGGGGACAGATGTGAGAAGCTCAGTTCAGCTGGACTGGTGTTGGAACAAGAAATCCAAACGGCCAAACTATTAAAGTGAAACAAGTTCCTGGCAGACTGCAGCATTATTCACCCCCTCCACACACCGGCCAGACTTTATGGAGGCAGGGGAAAGCCACAGGCTCTATTTTAAAATGCTAAATTAGGTATAAAGAACAATTTTACTGCTCGGCTAACAATGCTATTTGCAAACCGTCACATGTGTTGCTATATTGGCTTGTGTTTTGGGGTATTAAGTGAGACCGTCCGCGACAAGTGTGTTTGTGAGTATGTCTGTATGTGTGTGTGTGTGTGTGTATGTCTGTGTGTGTATGTCTGTGTGTGTATGTCTGTGTGTGTGTGTGTGTGTGTGTGTGTGTGTGTGTGTGTGTGTGTGTGTGTGTGTGTGTGTGTGTGTGTGTGTGTGTGTGTGGAGGGGGGGTGTGTAGGAGTTGAAAAAGCAGCAAGGGATTTCACGACTGTTTTCAATTAGAAAAGTCTGTCTAAAGTCATGTGGGGTGGTCGAGAGCTAGCTAGCTGCCAGCGAGAGTGGCGGACACACACAGCTTCACAGATAAGAAAGAAAACCTAATGCATACAGAACGATATAACAATACATTACCATAAACAATCAATGCTCATTCTCAAAAAAGTGCTACTCTGCCTTGCCTGAAGAGCAGACCAACAAGGTTTGCAGTTTAATAGATCCACACATGGGAAACTAATAAAGATGATAATTTATTTATTTAACGATAAAAGCTCTTTATTTAAAGAGGTTTTATCCTTTTTATTGTAGAGTAAGACGGGAAGGTATGGTGACGGCGTTTGTTATCTCGTTCCACCGCTGGCATTTTGTCGTAAGGACTGGCTTTGAAAAGCCAGTCGAAAAGACATTGCCTGCAGAGGCAATGTCTGTTATGCAGAGACAGCTTCATGCCAACACCGTCTCGTATGGTGTGGAATGAGACAAGAGCTCGTGAAGGGACTATTGCGCAAGCGAGTAAGGCGCACTTGCTACGCGCCTCCGTGCTTGCGCAATAGCATACATCCTGAGAATGCAGTATTGCTGTCAATTCTGTAAAAGTAACATTGCGCCGAATTGAAAAAGGAACTATGTTTCGTTACCATACTATTTGCATGAAAAAGAAGTTAGGTTACTGTATTCACGCGTTACATGTTACACACAACACTGTCTACCGGTCACACCGGTCTCACGCTAACGTCAAAATCCATACCGTAGCGCAAATTCACACCGGTGTACTTTCTATACTGTTTATACCGTACACCCCTACTTCAAATTGATACGATTTTATATCAGACTCGCACGGTAGCCAGGCGTCTCATCCAAAGGCGAGCTCAGTTGGCGCTGTGTGCTTCAAGATTCTGAAGCAAGTGCTGAGATTAAGATTGGCCCAGAGAAATGTCAATTATAAGAATTATCCATCAATGTTTTGCAACTGTAGCCTGCATTTGAAGGGCATCCTTACCCCCCCCCCCCCCCAAAAAAAAAACCACGTGAATGACCCAATTGACCAAGACAACGGCGATTGTCACCGAAAAGCGACAAGTTTGCAGGTATACTAAAGTAGGCCTACTGTATAAAATAAACACTTATTTCAACTGGGGAGAAAAGGTTTAGAACAAATACTTGATATGCTGAGCTACTGTAAATAGCCAATGTTTTTATGCTGTACGGTAATATGCAAATGCTGCATTTGAAGAAATGAGGGCAGAAGTCTAAACTAGTCAACGTATCACGGGGATATGTTTACACAAAGTTTGCTCGGGCTACCACTCACACTTTCCCCCTCCAAACGGACACAGGCGGGCGGTTCAATGAGCGCAATGCACTGTGGGAGTTGGAGGATTTCTTACTTTTGAGCCAGAGAGACACTTTCTGCCTTTTCTCAGGCTAGTGTGACCGATTTCAATTTTTTTTGCACAATTATAATACATAGAATTATTTACTTCATATAACCTTCATATCTCCACCGGTGAAGTATCCCTTCAACAAACATTGTTTCTTACAGTATTGAATACATTATCAGTATTGACTTGTGGTCATAATATGCATATGTCCCCTCCATCGCCATGGACAGGTATGTTTAAACACATGCCAAACATCACTCACATTCATTCATTCTTTTAAACACTCACTCTCGGCAAAACTATTTTTTCTCACGATCAAATACTCATCAATCCTAAAGGTCATGGGCTTGTACACGATATATGTGTCAAGAAAATATGTGTTTGCTGTATGGTGTTTGCAGATGCATTGTTTTAAAAGTACAACTTCTTACCGCTGCATCAGCTGTTCTTTCTCAAATAATTTAACCAATGTTATAATTTACCCTAAAACAAATTTTTGTTTTGGAAGGCTGGGCTATAGCCTACTTTGCTCAAGTTAATTATTGTTATTATCATTATTTAACGCATAGCCTACTACAGTCTTCATTCCCGCGAGTTTGTTGCGGGGGAAAATCAGCTTTGCGCCGGGTGCAAACTAGTAACGATCATGCGTCGGTGTAGAAAGTAAATTGCGCTGGGTGCAAGATAGTTTTAAAGGCCCGCCGACGAAAAACTCTCGCAGGTAGGACATTCTGTCTATAGACTGTAGAAATTGCGATAAAAGAAGTGAAGAGACAAATTATCACAGCAGGTTGTTTATTTTATCTTACAAAAACCGTTAAATTCAGTGAGCCTTTAACACAGAACGAAAACATGTCAACGACACGGTATGGTGAATTATGTCAATAGAGTCCACCACAAGACGACACTTTGTTGCTAAAATTTAATATTACTCTTCTCATTGAGCCTTCCGAAATGTCTTGCGATATTGATATCCCCCCTCCTCCCTGCCGACTGTTTTAGTTGTTTGATTATTCTACTGTTTAGTGTGAAGGCTATGTGTGACTGTAGGCTACTGCTGCCTGTCTTGGCCAAGTCACTTGAAGAGATGTTTAATCTTAATGATGTATTCTTCTGTTAAAAAACGAACAAACAAAAAACATCTTAAACTCACTACTACATTTGTCAGGTAGCAAATGTAGTTAGGTAGTTTGCTGCCTTAGCTGTTGTTACACTTAGTTTATTTCACTAAGGTGGTTCTGTAAATAAACACAATTTTCAGCTGTTTGTTATTATTTTCAACTAACCAATAGTAGGCAAGGCAAGGCAACTTTATTTATATAGCACTTTTCATACACAAGGCAGACTCAAAGTGCTTCACATATAAACATTGTCATACAATAAAATAAAATAATAGATAAGTAAAAGAAAACATATGCAAGAAATTAGTAAAATAGAAAGTGCAATGTATTTAAGAGAAAATTTAATTGAAAGTTAAAAAGGCTTTTTAGTAAGTAAAATTGAAAGTGCAATGTATTTAAGATCAGATCAACAGTCTCTCTGGAACCCAAGTCGGGACTACAACCCGACCTAAAGGAACTTGGTCCTTTCTCTGGAACTCCAATCCAGATTCTAGGACTCTAACCCAGACAGAACTTGGACACAAACTCAGGACTCTAACCCTTATACAAACTCAGGACTCTAACCTTTATACAAACAAACTCAGGACTCTAACCCTTATACTCAGGACTCTAACCCTTAACAATATTCTAGGACTCTAACCCAGCTTCTAGGACTCTAGCCCAGACCAAAGGCCTTATTCAACAAATTCTAGGACTCTAACCCAGCTTCTAGGACTCTAGCCCAGACCAAAAGGACAAACAAACTCAGGACTCTAACCCTTATACAACCTTTCTCTCTGGTATCAGATCATGTATTTTTCTGGTAAAAATAGAAAATAAAGGGAAAGTTAAAAAGGCATTTTAGTAAAATAAAGGTAAAGTATTTAAGATTTAGCAGAAAGCTAAAGCAAACATAAAAGTCTTCAATCTTGTTTTAAAGGTGCTCAGAGTTGGGGCAAGTCTTAAATCCTCAGGGAGTTTATTCCAGCTATTTGTTGCATAGTAACTAAATCCTGCTTTCCCATGTTTCGTGTTTACTCTGGGGATAATTAACAGATTGGTCTCAGAAGATCTTAGTGTTCTAGAAGGCTTATGTAGTGGAAGCATATCAGTTAAATATTTTGGGCCTAAACCATGTAGGGATTTATAGGTTAGCAACATGATTTTAAAATCAATTCTCTGACCTACAGGAAGCCAATGTAACGATTTAAGAATTGGTGTAATATGTTCAAATTTTTTGGTCTTTGTTAAAACTCTAGCAGCAGCATTCTGAACAAGCTGAAGCTTCCTTAGAGTTTGTTTTGGGAGACCTGTGAGGAGACCATTGCAGTAATCAAGCTTACTAGTGATAAAGGCATGTACAAGTTTTTGTAAGTCTTCGGTGGACATGAGCCCTCTAAGTCTTGCTATATTTTTAAGGTGATAATATGCAGATTTTGTAACTGATTTGATGTGACTTTCGAAATGTAAATCAGAATCCATGATAACCCCTAGATTTCTGGCTTTGATTGAGGTTTTCAGGGACAGAGAGTGAAGGTGTTGGGTTACTTTAAGCCTTTCCGTTTTAGCACCAAATACAATTATCTCTGTTTTATCCTCATTTAGCTGAAGGAAATTTCGGCACATCCAGTCTTTCACTTGCTCAATGCACTGGCACAGCAGATCTATGGGCCGATAGTCATTTGGTGATAGCGATACATAGATTTGCGTGTCATCAGCATAGCAATGATGGTCAATATTGTTATTATGCATGATTTGCCCTAGTGGGAGCATGTAGATGTTGAATAAAGAGGGTCCTAAGATCGAACCTTGTGGGACTCCACACATCACGTTGGTTGATTCTGATACAAAGTCGCCAATGGAAACAAAGTAGTTCCTATTTTGTAGGTAGGATCTGAACCAATGTAAGACTGTGCCTGAAAGCCCCACCCAGTTTTCTAACCTGTCCAAAAGTATTGTATGGTCTACAGTGTCGAATGCAGCACTGAGGTCTAGTAGCATTAGTATTGAGGTTTTGCCAGAGTCTGTGTTAAGACGGATGTCGTTTACAACTTTAATGAGGGCAGTCTCAGTGCTGTGCAGGGGTCGAATTCCTGATTGGAAGGTGTCATAACAACCAGTTGATGCCAGGAAGTGATTAAGTTGCTGGAGGACAACTTTCTCAATGATTTTACTTATGAAGGGTAGATTTGATATTGGTCTGTAGTTGTTAATAATAGAGGTATCTAGGCTCCGCTTTTTTAAAAGGGGTTTAATAACTGCAGTTTTCAGGGCTTTTGGGAAGTTGCCTGACTGGAGAGAGTTGTTAACTATCTGCAATATGTCTATTGCTAGGCAGTCAAAAACATTCTTAAAGAGGTTGGTAGGTAAAGAATCAAGGCAACAGGTGGATGGCTTTAGTTGTGTAACAGTTTCCACAAGAGTTTTAGAGTCAATAACATTAAAGCATGCCATCCCTGCCACGTTACTTTTGCCTGAACAGGGTGGTAGTCCAACATTTTTGTTTGAAGTGGAGATATTGATGGCGCGTCTGATGCCTTCAATTTTATCAGTATAAAAAGCTGCAAACTCATTGCATTTCTGCGTGGAATGGAGATCAGGTGGAATTTGTGTTGGGGGGGTTGGTCAGTCTGTCAACAGTTGCAAATAGGGTTTTTGCATTATTAGTATTGGTTTTAATGATATTGGAGAAAAATGTTTCTCTAGCACTTTTTAAGTCTGAATTGTAGGCACGGAGGCTCCCTTTGTAGATATGGTGAATATGAAGTTTTGTTTTACGCCAGATGCGTTCAACCTTCCTGCATTCTTTTTTCTGTGCTGTTACAGAAGCAGCTTTTCTCCAGGGTGCCTTTTGCTTTCCAGAAATCGTTTTAACCTTATAAGGTGCAATGACATTCATGACTTTCAAAATTTTCAAATTAAAGTTTTCTACAAGATCATCAGCAGAACATGGGTTGAGAGGTGGTAGTAAGGAGATGGCCTTTCTAAAAAGTACATAAGATTCTTCATTGATATACCGTTTTTTGACAGTATTTGATTTTGTCTGTATGTCGGGAATAAAATATATATTAAAGAAAACACAAAAGTGGTCAGACAAGGAAGGATCAGTCACAGAGAGATCAGAAACATTGAGGCCCTTTGTGATAACCAGGTCTAGAGTGTGCCCCTTACAATGAGTAGTCTCTTTCACATGTTGGGACAGTTCAAATGTGTCCAAAATGGTAAAAAGTTTTTTTGCACACTTGTCATTCAAATCATCAGTATGAAAATTGAAGTCACCAGTTATAACTAGACAGTCAAAGTCTGTGGAGATGCTAGACAATAATTCTGTGAATTCATCGAAAAAATTTGCAGAGTATGTGGGTGGCCTGTAAATAATTAATAGGAGAACTCTGGGGGAGCATTTCAATATAGCACAAAGGTATTCGAATGATGGAAAATCACCAAATAACATCTGTTTCCCCTGAAAAACATTTTTAAATATAACAGCAACCCCTCCACCTCTTTTTCCAGATCTACATGCATCAAAAAAGTTATAGTTGGGAGGAGCTGTCTCTATCAGAACGGTTGCACTGTTATTTTGTTCCAGCCATGTTTCAGTTAAAAACGTGCCGAGGCATGCGCAGCTCGCCTCCATGGCGACTGGTTCATGTTCCGTCTCTGTCCGCACTGTCCGTCCGGACGCATCTCGGGGCTCAGGGGTGCATGGGTGGCGGGCGCGTTAGTGGACTCTTGAAGTGGCAGGAACCGGTTCTTCAGTGGCAGGGTTAATTTCAGTGACGTTCTAATCTGGCTGATACATGTAACTTTAGCTTTGGGTAGTTTAGCATTTGGTGTTGAGTGATCTTGTTGATTCACTTTGGTATGTTGTTTTAGTAGTTGCCATGCATTTTTTTTTCATTGCACTTTGAGCCCTTAATGAAATTAAAAGCTATTGAATAATTGATTTTATAATGTAATCAAATGCTCACACACTAGCCGCTTTCAGACACACATGCGTAAGTCCTGATGTTCTCCTGCTATTCTTCTGATGGTCCGTATGGTTGAACGACATATCCTGACATTAGTACCCTGAAAACCTCCTGAATAATACTACCCCTGATGTACTATTTTCTTCATAGGAAATGCAATATACAGTACCTTATATGTGAATGAGGATAGAGAGTCTGTATTTCACACACCACTTGAGTGGGCGTGTTGATGACGCTTCTGCATGCCATTGAGTGGCCCCCTAAATGATAATCAGCCTGTTGCCTTTTGTTCGCTGAATGGTTAAAAAATATTTAAATGTTGGCACTACTCATTTGTGGTGAACGCTAAAAGATAGGTCTTTACGCTACAAGTACACATCATACAATTAATTAAAAAACATGAGTTAACAGCTGCACGTGTATTTAGAAAATGTTTTCTTTATTGTTTTTATTGACAACATTATAGGGTCCCGTGCCGTCCTTCCATTCCCTGTTTTCTCAGTTAAAACACAGAAATCCACTACATTTGACCCAGTGTTTGCTGTATGGAAATGAAGCAAAAAAATACGAAAATTTAGTATATTGACAGCAGTTACGCCTACTGTCAACGCTACATAATCTATATTTTTTGTTAATATATATAAAACAAAGAAAAGTATGTGGCATTTCAAGAATAATATATAAAAAAAGGGCAGCAGGAGAGAGTCTTCAGTCAGACTCAGTGTTCCCATGTTGGTTCAGGACCCTCCCTCGTGTTATTTCCACACGGCCTCCTGTAAGGTGGGAACGAGGCGGTGCCATGACAACAAGGGTAGAATAACACCTGACAGGGGCAGATCTGTTTTTCTTTTGTCTGTTTTCCAGAGAAAGGCTACGAAAGGGCTAGCGGCTAACGGCTCTTGTGATACCTCTGTAGAGAGGTTGTGAACTTAGGATGGTTGAGCCGGGGTAGGTGCTTTGGGCGGGGTTTAGTTTGTGAGGCTATCTGCTGTGGGCGGGGTTTAGTGTGTGAAGCTATCTACTGTGACCGGGTTTAGTTTGTAAGGCCATCTACTGTGGCTGGGGTTTAGTGTGTGAGGCTATCTTCAATGGGTGGGGTTTAGTGTGTGAGGCTATCTACTGTAGCTGGGGTTTAGTGTGTGAGGCTATTGGCTGTGGCTGGGGTTTAGTGTGTGAGGCTATATGCTGTGGCTGGGGTTTAGTGTGTGAGGCTATATGCTGTGGCTGGGGTTTAGTGTGTGAGGCTATCGGCTGTGGGAGGGGTTTAGTGTGTGCTTTGACAAGCCAACTTCAGCAGGAAGGTGCTTGGAAAGAGGATGCAGCTCATCATACTCTACACATGAGATGAACTGGGCTGTGGTTACAGTCCTGTGTTTAACAGCGGGGTGGGGCCCCTAGGATGGGCCCCGCACTGCTGTACATGATGGATATGAGGGCTGGCACAGGTCACCCGTCTCCTGTGTGTATGTGTGAATGTTTGTGTGAATGTTTGAGTGTGTGTGTGTGTGCAGTCAGTCAGCACCCGCCGTGGTGTGTATGTGTGTTGTGTTTTGTGAACTGTTTTAAGAATGGTTGGCTGCTTTTCTAGGTGCGCACTACTGCCCTCTCTCCAGCATAAGGCCTTTCTACACTGCCGAACCGGTTCGGTCAAGGCTTGGCACGCCCGGCGATTTCACCATCTTACCTCAAGTTTCCTGTGTAAAACTTAGGCTTTCTTTGTTCACTGGAGAAGGCGGGGCTGTCTAGACCCCTGAAGAAGAATTTGCATATTCCCGAATGCTTTTTTTTTTTTTATGAATGAAGACACCCGCATGCAAGAATGAGTTCATGTCTGAGTGTAGACTACAAACGCGATAAACTATTTACAAGTGCAAAAACGCCAACATATTCTTTATTTTGCTGACCACTTTTGGGTTAGGGACGGGTTAGGGTTTTTTATCCCGACATAAGCCTCATAAGGAAAGTTCCTCTGCGTCTCCTCGTAGATCGCACCATCTTCCAACGTCTTTGTTTGATATGACTGCATCACCTTCTCTCACATGATCAGCAGGTCGTGGATTTCACTTTCTCTCCAGTTAGAACTGCTCATGATGATATCGCTGTGTTGTCTCTGTGGAGACAGTGCAGCAACACTACCCAACGTGATCAGGCATGACATTTATGTAATTAGGGCATACACTTGTTTATGTGTACGTCTTTTAAGAGTCATCTAGTGCTTGGTAGGCATATGACTATGCCAGCTGACGGGCCTGCGTCACAGTTCCGGATGCACTTTCATTAATCAATTCCTTGAACTAGCCTTTGATAATGTTCTGGCCCGCCACCTACTGGCTGGAAAAAAAAATTGGCCCGAAGCAAAACGTAGTTGCCGACCACTGCTGTCTAGGTATACCTATATCCCTCTACGACCTTACCTGGCAATCACACGATACTGTCATGGTGTGTGTGTTTCCCTCCTGTGTTGATTACTGTTCCCTCCCCTAATGTGTCTCAGCTGTTCCTCGTTGTGTTTGTTATTTAAGCCCTCGTCTTTCCTTTGTCCCTTGTGCTGTCATTGTGGTTGTTTGTGGTTGTTAGTCCTGCGTGTTCCGTGTTCCCTCCCGAGTTCCCTGTTGTCTCCCGAGTTCCCTGTTGTCTCCCGAGTTCCCTGATTCCTGTGCCTTAGCCTTTAGGCGTGAATAAAGTGCCGTTTTCCTGAAACCGTCTGGGTCCTACCTGCCTGCCCGCACCCTCAACGCCTTAACAGAATGACAGCACCAACATTGGACCCAGCGGACGATCAAGTTAGCCGTGAGTGGGAGGATTTATTAGTCTTCTTAGATAAGGCAATAGATCGCTGGGAGGGTTTGGGGTACCACCCGGTTCCTCCTGGTACTCCAGCTCCCGCACTGACTCCGGTCCCCGAGCCCTGTCCGGTTCCTGAGCCCACTCCTCGCCTTCCAGAGGGGGACCGGCCTCTTCGCCTGCTTGAGGTGGTCCGCCCTCCGCTCCTGCCTGAGGGGGCCCGCCCCCTGCTCCTTCCAGAGGGGGACCGGCCTCCGCTCCTGCCTGAGGGGGCCCGTCCCCTGCTCCTTCCTGAGGGGGCCCGCCCCCTGCTCCTTCCAGAGGGGGACCGGCCTCCGCTCCTGCCTGAGGGGGCCCGCCCCCTGCTCCTTCCAGAGGGGGACCGGCCTCTGCTTCCACCGGAGGGGGTCCGCCCTCCAGACCGTCCAGGGGAGGCACGCCCTCCGTTCCTGCCTGTGGGGGCCTCCTCCACACCTTCCCGAGGGGGGTTCCCCTTCAAGGCCTTCCACCAGAGGGGACCCGCCCTCTACCTGGCCTTCCACCAGAGGGGACCCGCCCTCTGCCTGGCCTTCCACCAGAGGGGACCCGCCCTCTACCTTGCCTTCCAGTGGGGACCCGCCCTCTACCTGGCCTTCCTCCTGAGGGGACCCGCCCTCTACCTGGCCTTCCTCCTGAGGGGACCCGCCCTCTACCTGGCCTTCCTCCTGTGGGGACCCGCCCTCTACCTGGCCTTCCTCCTGTGGGGACCCGCCCTCTACCTGGCCTTCCTCCTGAGGGGACCCGCCCTCTACCTGGCCTTCCTCCAGAGGGGACCCGCCCTCTACCTCGCCTTCCTCTTGAGGGGACCCGCCCCCTACCTCGCCTTCGCCGGCCTCCTGAAGGGTTCCGCCTTCACCGCTGCCGGCCTTCTGAGGGGGTTCTTTGCCACTGCAGGTCTCCTGAGGGACTGAGCCCTCATCGTCCTTGCCGCCGGCCTCCTGAAGGGTTCCGCCTTCACTCTGCCTCTGCTTGCCCCCCAGGCCGTTCGCCTGAGGCTCACTGCCATGCCCTGGGGCAGTTTTCTGGCCGCCCGCCTGACGTCCCTCCGCTCTGCCCCAGTCCATTTTTTTTTTTTTGATTCCCCCCTCCTGGCGCCCCTCCACCCACCCGTTTTGGGTTTGACTTTCTTCATTGTTTTGCTTGTCGTGGGTCGCCTGGGAGTCGACCCTTAAGGGGGGGGTACTGTCATGGTGTGTGTGTTTCCCTCCTGTGTTGATTACTGTTCCCTCCCCTAATGTGTCTCAGCTGTTCCTCGTTGTGTTTGTTATTTAAGCCCTCGTCTTTCCTTTGTCCCTTGTGCTGTCATTGTGGTTGTTTGTGGTTGTTAGTCCTGCGTGTTCCGTGTTCCCTGTTGTCTCCCGAGTTCCCTGTTGTCTCCCGAGTTCCCTGTTGTCTCCCGAGTTCCCTGTTGTCTCCCGAGTTCCCTGATTCCTGTGCCTTAGCCTTTAGGCGTGAATAAAGTGCAGTTTTCCTGAAACCGTCTGCGTTTGGGTCCTACCTGCCTGCCTGCACCCAGCCCCCTTAACAGATACAAGGTGTATACTGAACTCATCTGGCACTGGCCCTTTAGCGTGGGAACTGCAGGGAAGATCAATGAGGGAAGTTGTGTTATTACTGTAGCCTGATTACTGCTAGATTACCTAATGCTATGGTTGGATTTGAATAATGCGTATAATGAAACAGATGTACAGAAATGATCACAGATTTAAGGATGCCCACACATTAAGTGTAAATTGTGCCAATACAAATAAAAATGAGTTTAGCAATCTTTGGCTTGTGTGATAGTTGCACTGATGGACATTTTGAGAAAGGACTTGGTGACCAGGTAGTGAATGGTCAACACAGAATACCAAATGAACAATGTCAACAGATACATATTTACATGCAATGCACACTCATGGATCTGGTCTTTCATGCAGAGCTCTGTCTGTAGCATCTCATCACAGTGTGTATGTGCATGCATGTCTGAGTGTGTATTTCCATTCAATCAAACTCAGTGTTCATATGTTGGTTCAGGACCCTCCCTCGTGTTATTCCAACACGGCCTTCCGTGTGGCAGGAACGAGGCGGTGCCATGACAACAAGGGTAGAATAACACCTGACAGGGGCTGATCTGTTTAACTGTACATCCACACCAGAAGGGAATTGAGCGACCAAACCGCCGGAAGTCATTCACTTTCTATGGGCAAGAGCGACCAAAGTGACCAAAGCGACCAACGCTACCAGCGGCCAAAGTTGAGCGACCAGAGCGTCAAAAAAAAGTTGAAAACTTTTTAACTTTATGCAAATGACTATGACGCGCTTCAGCGGCCAAACACTGACAGCCAATCGGAATGTAGACGCTCTTCGCTTGCGTGGATCCCAGGGAACACCGGCAGGCACTTTGGTTCCTACCTACCTTTATTCACTCACTGAACAAAATGTCGGCTGAAGTATTGATCGCGGCTGTAACTGGGCACCCGGTGTTGTACGACCCAACCCTTTTTCAGTTCAGAGATCGAAACGCCATAGTGGTTTGGATACCAAGTGATGATAATCGGGAGTATTTATACATCTAGAACGTTCGTATTTAAGCGGGAATCATTTTCATTTGCTCTTCATGCCACCAATCTAACCAACCAATCGCGTGTAGCATGCCTTAGATAGATAGATAGCCTAGTCAAGTCTTTATTAATACAAAAAGACACAAATCGTCGGGAATCCATTTAGGTGGTTCGGCTCACACAGGACAATAGCCTACAAGACCACACAGAACAAGTCTGACTGGACATACACACAATACATCACATTAAAACTAGACACGCGTTGATAGATAGATAGACAGATAGGCCTAGATAGATAGATATGTTCCATTATTTGCCTTGCAAATAACTGGAGCCAACCAGTCCTGTGCACGTATGCAAATTAGCCATGTGCGCCAATGTCTATTTGTTTTGAGTGCGACGAATGAGTGCAGATCATGATTTGCAGATGCAGATCAGTGAAACATATTTCAACTAGCCTACTACAGCACGCAGGGTTTTTTGTTCTCGGTTGTAATTAGCCTACATTTTAGGAGATTTTTTATATTGGGGGGAATCACTGTCCTACTTGTTGTCGAAGCACTTTATCCAACAAGCAAAACCGTCTCGGCAATACGGCCAAAGTGTATGGGAGAGTTCACTCTTTGATATGGCTGTCTGTACTAAAAGCATACGGCTCCTTTAAATGCGTCTGCATAATTGAATTGTACGTCATGAGCGACTTGAGCGACCAAAGCGAACAGAAATATTCGCAGCGAAACTTTGTGAGCGACCAAAGCGTCTTTGACGCTTTGGTCGCTCCTGGTGTGGACGTACGGTAACTTTGTCTGTTTTCCAGAGAAAGGCTACGAAAGGGCTAGCGGCTAACGGCTCCTGTGATACCTCTGCAGAGAGGTCGTGGGCGGGGTTTAGAGTTTGAGGCTATCTGCTGTGGGCAGGGTTTAGAGTTTGAGGCTATCTGCTGTAGGCTGGGTTTAGAGTTTGAGGCCATCTGCTGTGGCCAAGGTTTAGTGTGTGAAGCTATCTGCTGGAAATTCACTTGACAATCACAAATACAATACAATACACCACTACAGAGGTTTCAAGGAAAAATTGGGAATTAAAAGAGGATTAATTGTGTTTGTGTGTGTGTGTGTGTGTGTGTGTGTGTGTGCGTGCGTGCGTGTGTGTGCCTGCCTGCCTGCCTGCCTGCCTGCCTGCCTGGGTGCGTGCGTGTCTGCGTGTGTGTACAAACATGTACTTAGAAGTGCATTTGTGTGTTCCTAAGTATTTTCACTGACTGCATCGGTGAAGTAAATGACAATATTACTTCAGCAATGCAGTCATCCCTGTCCTCTGTCCTTATCAGGTATTTGTGAAGTTTTCCTGTAACCTTGCTGAATAAGTGTTACTCAAAAGATGTCTGCACTTCTTAAACCAGGCCAAGCATCTGTTTCTTTCTGTTTAAGCCCATGATGAAAATTCCTCATAAATTGCTTTGTTTTTGTTTTAAGCATATTTCTACCGCTTTTTGGAACTTAATTTGTAGACATATGTTTCTTGTTGAGACTTGTCAGGTTCTTGCACTACAACAGACTATTTGACACGACAAGATATACTCTAGCACAGTAACGGACTGGGATCAAAAAACGTCCCTGGTATTTGCACCAGCGGCCCACGAGGCGCGCGGGTGTCCGTGAGTGCTCCTCGCAGACAGAACTTTTAACAAACGGGAAAAAAAACACACTTTTATAGCCCCAGTGATGGTGAACTTAAACCTAAATGCCCTAAACAACTGCACCAAAACATGGACAGATAGATACATAACCCCAATGCATGAAAAATGAATAGATCATCAGAGCCAGCAGCTCCATACTAAAAACATGTCTTACCGTCTTACCGTCATGCAGTTAACAAGGAGCTTTCTCTTCCCCGCAACCCAATCTATCACGTCATCTGAATCCAAGTTCATGAGGACCTCTTTCTCTGTCGCCATCACTGATGGCGACAGAATATAGCTTCCAACTTCCAACAACCCCAAACACACAGACGTGGTCTAGCCTACTCAATTTAGTCTTGAAATCAGTCATTGCTTGATTTAAACTTTTAGAAACAAATGATCAAATAAAGAAAATACAGGTCGATATGTTTTATTTCAAACCATGCACATTTTTTAACATTTGAATAAGAGAATTGGCTACAAATCAATGTTGACCAATGTAAAAGTTGAGGGTAACCATGACTATGATATAGAGACCCATGTGGTCCATAGTGTTTAAATGTGGTCCATAGTGTTTAAATGTGGGCGATAGTGTTTAAATGTGGGCGATAGTGTTTAAATGTGGTCGATAGGGTTTACGTGTGGTCCATAGTGTTTAAATGTGGGTGATAGTGTTTAAATGTGGTCGATAGTGTTTACATGTGGTCGATATTGTTTAAATGTGATCGACAGTGTTTAAATATGGTCGATAGTATTTAAATATGTTATTTTCCCTCACTCTCCACCTCATCCCTAACTCTCCACCTCAAGCTGGTGTGTAGTGAGCGTTCTGGCACCGATTGGCTGCCGTGCATCACCCAAGTGGGTGCTACATATTGGTGGTGGTTAGTGAGGTCCCCCCTTCACTTTAGGCGTCTTTGAGTGTTATTAATTATTATTATTATTCTTCATGTTTAACCTCTGTTTTCCTTTTATTCCTAGTCTGTTTTACATAGTTTTGAATGATGACTATATGCTCTGTAAGGTGACCTTGGGTGTCTTGAAAGGCGCCTCTAAATTAAATGTATTATTATTATTATTATTATAATCTCTCATATAAGTAATATTTTTTCATGGATAACCGAGGTGAAGGACTTGGAGAAATGTGGCTGTCGGATGGGCATAGAAAATGATTGACACTTGAAAGTGGGCCGAGATGTTATGGGCCGCCGCTTACAATGAAGGGGCCGCGCGGCTGTGACAATCATGGCACTCTCTGATTGGCCGGCCGGCTCAAAGGGCCCCCCTCGCACCTGCCAGAATGCCAGGCCGCACAGTCCATCACTGCTCGAGCAACACGCTCTATCACATAAGGACCTGAGCCACAGAAAGCCACGTTGATTCTGTGAAACATTAGACAAGAACAGATTGAAACTACCGATATGCATGTCAGATGAATACAATGGGGAAATAAATGAAGAGAAACAAGTAAATAATATTTAATAATTATATCCTTTAATAATCAAATAATACATAGATACGAAAAAAGTATTCATTAAATAGACCTAAACATTCTGCAAATCCCTTTATCCTATCCCAGACCTCAAAACATGTTTGCATTAATTATCTGGATTCAATGTGACACTTGATTACTGACAAACATCGAAGGATGGAGGAAGCAGAAGAAAATAAATATTATTATTTCCATGCAGGTCTTTGTAGTCACTCACTAAGTGTCGGTTTGGAGCTCATGTTGATAGGTATTGAGATAACTGTTGGTTTGAGTCCCGATGGAGGGACTAGCTGGGAACAGGGGAGCGACCACCCAGCATTGATAATTTATTTTTTGGGCAACCAAAAAAATGTAACAACAGTGGTAGAGTGGGAGAGAGAGTCACAGGGACATTAGGCACACAACATAAACTGATTTGGTTATTCTATGGGCTTACAAACACCCAAAGATAGATAGTATAAATATGAACATCTCCAAAACATATAGGTGAGAACATTCTGTTATGTTTCTTGCTGCCATGACTGATGTTTAGCATTAGGTAGTATTGTCAGTGACAATAATCAATGCTGCTCTTCAGTGACAATTTGTCACTGAAGAGCAGCATTGAATGTTTGTGTGTGTGTTTTCCTTCCATGTCACGTTCTGTGGGCGTTGTACGCCCTGCTTATGCAAACTGTTAACATTGTTATGGGTCCCCTCCTCTTCAAACTGAAATGTCCAACTCCTTCCCACAAACAGCCCTCTCTTTTCTTCGCCCTCTCTTTTCCTCTCTCTCATCCCGTTCTCTCTCCATTCTCTCTCACTCTCTCGCACTCTTCATCTCCCAGCTCTCTCTTTTCCTCGCCCTCCACCCCTCTCTTCTCCTCTCATTCTCCCTATCTTTCCCCTCTCTTTCTACCCCCTTAATTTTCCTCTCTCCCCTTCTCTCTCCCCCTCTCGTCCTCCTGCCCCTCTCTTCTCGCCCCTCTCCCCCTCTCTTATCTACTCACACTCATCTCTCTCCCTCCCTTCTCCCACTCTATTTTCCTCCCTCTCACCTTCTCTCCCCCTCTCTCCTTCTCTCGCCCCCTCTCCTCTCTCCCCCCTCTCCTCTCTCCCCCTCTCCTCTCTCTCCCCCTCTCTTCTCCTCTTTCTCCCCCTCTCCTCTCTCTCCCCCTCTCTTCTCCTCCCCCCCTCACTTCTCTTCTCCCCCCTGCCTCGTCCTCTCCCTCCTAACTATTGGTCTCCTCCCATCATGGGTTGAACAAGTGGAGAAGATAGGCCTCATTAGCAGAGATGAAAGAGCTGAAGGAACCACACTGGGACAGATGTTCTGCAATGGCTGCTTGTGATTTTATAGCCTAAAACTCTACGGGGGGAAAGTCATTGACTGGGAGGCCTTGACTTTCACGAAACCTTTAAAAAAAGCAGAACTGTAAACACTGTTATGGGTCCCCTCCTTTATCTAATTGCGTTTCCAACCACTTCACACAAACAGCCTCTCTCCCTCTCCTCCCTATTCTCCGCTTTCGCCCCCTCTTCTCCTCCCGCCTGCTCCCTTCTCTTCTCCCTACCTCTCTCACTCTTCCCCCTTCCATTCAATTAATTTATTTACTATTATTTTTCATTGGTCCAAATATTATAATTTTTAACTTTGACAAATTTTTTTAATGTCCCACAGGAATTAGAGTTTGGGTGTCACTATGGGATATTTTTTTCAGTATAATAAACAAACACTATGTTAACATCGTCACTATGTTAACGCTTACACTAACTTAACATCATCACTATGTTAACACTATAACTATGTAAACACTAACACTATTGCTACACCTTTCCTGCTATCGGCTCCCAGACCGTTGTCGAGGAGCACGGGGGAGACATTCCCTCCAGGGCCGATGTTCTCTCGGGGGAAACACGCTTTACTTTGACCGGCAGTGGCTCTGCTTATAAGTCGGAATATGGTCGGAATGAAGCGGCCACCAATTCTTTAAAGGCTGGGTACTTTATTCTTAGTTTCACTAACTTGACAGTACACGTTTGCACAGACACAACTGGACTTGTTCATTACTTCACTTTATTTCCATTTTTGTGGCGAGCAGCATGGGAAGGATGAGACGAGAGCCCAGGTTCAGCCTTTATACAACTCTCGCGCCCCTTACACTGCACAACTACGAGAGTTGCCTTTATTTGTCGCACAAACTCGTGTACGGAACAATCCACATTGTTCCGTACACATCCAACAAACAAACATGTCATTTACAGTGACGGTGGCGGAAACGATACACACATGTTAACATTAAACAACACACAAATACACACAACCAATTACCACCCCAAATCCATTAATCCCACTTAAACCTAACAACTACAAGGAGAGTAAAGGTCCCTTTGATCAATCAGACAACATTGATTCCCATAATGCCCTGCGCGACCCCCTAGGAGTCGCCAAAATATATTTTTATATTATATTGATATGAAATATATTGACACACCTGGGCAAACAGACGTTTGTTAATCAAAGATATCACTGGATTGTTTATTGAGCCACGGAGAGAGAGGAAGAGGCATCCCTGTCCGTCTGGGAATCACATGGTCCCTGTTTTCCTCCTCTTCTCAGAAGAACTTCCACAGAGATCCCAAGATATGTCAGCAATAAGTGAAAGGTGGATCCTCTGTACTTTGACCTTAATAACATCGGAGCTCCGAGCCCAGCTGTGAGCCCAGCATCAGCAGGTGTTCTGGGAGTGCTGTCCCAGTAGGGGGTCTCAGGAAAATAAACAGCGAAGGAGAAACGATATCGCTTAGAGGAATGAGAGGGAGTCGTACTGCAGCAAGCCTCTTCAGTAAACACTCACCATTGGTTTCATGATTGGGAGTGTTTCAGAGTGCGACTATTTTCCAATCAAACGATTACACCTTCATACCTCGATGAATGAAGACAAGGGCGAGGAACTCGTCGACGGGAAGTACTTAAAGACAAAAGCCCACTTGTGTATGATTTGGTAAATAATAAGATTTGGTACATCATACAAGTACATCATACTTTGGCCTTCACCTCTATTATCACCACTGCTTATTATTATTTATTAAAAAATAAATGTATTTATTATTAATATGTTCTTAACATAACATAAACTAGAATACTAATAATACTATATTAATAACTTAAGAAAACACGCTTATCTAGATTAAATTGGGAAATTGGATGGTAGAAGTTCCATTGGATTTCTTTGGGTGGAACTCTGCACCTTCATCCACCAAACTGTACCTCCCAGTCCTCTTCCTGTTGATCAGCTTTTGACCTATAGGCTACAGGGCTGTTCAGAAGCCTGGATGACTGTGTCTAGGTTTGAAGACACTGACTAGTGCCGAGGCGGCCTACATGAAAATCCCATGATCCAATAACCAAACCATTGAACCACGTAAGAGCTGGTGTTTTTAACTGGTTGAACCACGTTTGAGCTGGTGTTTTTAACTGGTTGAACCATGTTAGAGCTGGTGTTTTTTAGCTGGTTGAACCACGTTAGAGCTGGTGTTTTTAACTGGTTGAACCACGTTAGAGCTGGTGTTTTTGACTGGTTGAACCACGTTAGAGCTTGTGTTTCTAACTTGTTGAACCACGATTGGATGGATCTCGACCTGCTGTTATGACCACTAATACTTGTAAATAAATACTTTTAAATCAAATATTAAAATCGAAGTTACTGCTTATTGTGTCCCGCAGCTTGTGATCCATGTACAACAGGGAAGGGTCTGAACCCGGTCTTCTCCCCCTACTGCGTTGCTGGCTCCAGCCATACATAGCAACGCCCAGACACAACCAGCAACCAACTGGCCTCAAACACATATTTGGCAGATCTAGGACCAGGTTTTAGCACAACCCCATTGGCGGGCAGCCTGCCTCTTATATCATTTCAACATTTGGTGCACAGACAAAGAAGACAGAAGCAGGAGATAGAGAAGACACGAATCCTATGTTTCCTTGCAAAGTCCCAGTGCTCAATATTTATTGGTTTCTACCTTTTTAAAGAATTCTTTAGAAACATTTGTGATAAATTGCATGCCAACATGTGAAATATGGGTACAATTATTCACCCAAGCTCAATAAATATTACTGAATGCCATTTCACTTCATCAAACAATGACAAAAAAGACAGACAACATGTATTTCTTGGTTGACTAATGAATCATATTCCACACAAATTGTTAGAAGGTCAAATATTCTAACTATTAGAGCGACATGGAGGAACTTACAAGAGAAGGTACAAAATAAGTCATTTGAAAAACAAACATCTAACATATTTTGTGTTCATTATAATTAGTGTTTGCTATCAAAAACTACATTGTCCGTGTATTATATTTGTATCTATAACAAACCAAAATGTGCCACTTTGACTCATCTTTTATCTGTGTGAACAGCTGGCATGCATACTGTGAAGGAGCCCTGAGATAATATACACCACACTGAGTCCTTGTATTGATAGCCACATGCCAGCAGACAATAGGCCAACTAGACTGGGCTCATATGCTTGGCAGAAGACATCACTTCACCCATTCATTATTTCCATTTGATTAAGCCCAGGTAGGTGTGTACCACAATATAATTACATGTACTGTGAAAGCGGTAAAAGGTAAAATCTGTAGTTTTGCATGAAAAGTGACTTCCCTTCAAACTTCAGCAGATTCAAACAGCAATTGCAGTTACATCTGTTTCACCAGAGATGGCACTGTACCTGCGTTTTGCTTTAAGCATTGACTGCTTAGCGTGATTTTTTTTAATATTCCATGACACAGCTGCTCTTCAACACCACAACATTTTTTATTACAAAATTTTACTTTTTGTTCTTAGTCATTAACAATAGACCTGTTAGGATTCAAGGGTAATAATGTTACACTAAGGATATATTAGACTATGTGCAGACTCTGTGACCACAGTCCCCCACCGAGAGACCGCCACAGGCAGATCTGGCTCCCGATAGAGGTCACACTCTGCCCCCACTGCACACACAATGAGGTGGAAACCGAGCTGCGCTTTTGGAATACCTGCCAACCAAACAAAGACATCAGAGACGCAGATATTACAAACTAAAGCAAATTCAAAACATGACTAATGGTGAAGTATAGGAATGTGCAAACATATTCTGTACACACAAGCAGAATAGATACACTTAAACCCGTGCTGATTCCTGTACTTAAAAAAACTACACAGCCAAATAGAACCATTACCTTTAAATGTGAGCTGACCTCTATAAATAGACATACTGTACACACAGACAGAACAGACACCTTTAACTATGTGCTGATCTCTGTTAACATACATACTGTACATACAATCAGAATACATATCTGTAAATAGAGTCACACTTAATTGTAAATATATGTATTTACCTCAAATTCCACCTTTATCCCTGATATGAACGCGGTAACTCCATGCCTTCCTTGTATTTAGTTCCCTCATGCTCCCACTAGCAGGACATTCTAAGCTTGACTGGCCCCTCCATTTCCCATAATTATTTACAATATTTTCAGATACATAACATGCCCAACCTGCACAGATCACAGATAAGTGGTCCTCATGCTTCAACTGTAGCCTCCCCTGAGCTCCAAGTTTTGAGACTTCCTGGTGAAAATACTTTAGTCTTTGCCGATTGTAAATACAGTACAGACCAGGCAGGTCTCAGGTCTTTGAGCTAGAGTACAAGACAATTCTCAGGTCTTTGAGCTAGAGCACATTCAAGTCTCAGGTCTTTGAGCTAGAGTACAAGTCAGATCTCAGGTCTTTGAGCTTGAGTACAAGTCAAGTCTCAAGTCTTTGAGCCAGAATACGAGTCAAGTCTCAGGTCTTTGAGCTTGAGTGTCCAGTCTCTTATGGTTGGAATAGGGTTAAACCAGTGACAGTTTTCATGATCGATTCAAGTATCTTCAAATGGGCCGATACCGGCTAATCACCTAATACCAATTGTTATTATTTTTCTTTCATCAAGAGCTAATATTAGGCTAGCCCATTTCGGAACATTGTAAAATATGAATACAGTAAATCGATACATACAATAGAATTACACAAATCTCTAAAAGTGCCAGTACTAACCGTTGCCCCTTTTAGAATGGTCCCAGTTGGATGATGTGTTGGAGCTGCGAACTCCTGTGGTTCAAACGTTTGGTCTTTCTAGTTAGTTGAGGCGTTTATACAGCAGAGTGGCTTTCTGCTGATGTACACCACAGGACACCCCGTGGCACGGCGTTGTGTCTGCTGGGGCCCTGATGGTTCTGGAAAGCTACTTCTTATCAAAGACGAGCTGTCCAGGAGGCAGGTCCAGGTCAACTCCAGCGCTCAGGTAAGCAGCGCACGACGCCCTGCTTCCAGGGACGGCGTTTCACCTGGAACTTCTTCATGGTGGAAGTAGCTTAGCTCCTGATCGGTGCTCATTTCCTGTGGATATAGCGTTTTTGGTGGATGTGGGAAACCACCAACTGGCGGATGCTACAAACTTTAGATCCTTTCCCTGCACGCTCAGCAGCATCCCCACGAAGACACTGCCCCTGATGAGTTTCCTAGCCTGCTCTTCCAGTTCCCGGACTTAACCAGGCCAAATTCTGCCACCACAGAGACCAACAGAGACCACGTTCCTACAACGGGCCCGCTAGTCAAGGCCTGTGCCCGCTGCCTTGACCCGGAGAAGCTTGCTGTGGTGAATGCTGAGTTTGCCAACATGGAGAACCTTGGAATAGTCGGCTGGACCAACAGCTCCTGGGCCTCTCCTCTCCGCCCCTGAGGGGACTACCACCGCCACAATGACGCCACCACTCCTGACCGGTATCCGGTGCCGCACATACAGGACTTCTATGCCCAGCTGGCTGGGATGGTACTATGCCCAGCTGGCCGGGGCTACCATCAGATGCACATTCGCCAGAGGACATCCATAAAATGGCAGTTATCGCCCCCTTTGGATTGTTCGAGTTCCTGCCCTTGCTTTTCGGCCTTAAAAACGCTGCCCAAGCTTTCCAGCACCTAATGGACTCTGTTCTGCGGGCCTCACGTTTCTGTTCATCTATTTTTTGCAGATTTGTAAGGACCGCAGTTATCTCTTCCTCAGCTCCATCCATTGTCGGGTGCCTGCCGAGGAAATCCCAGAAGTGATTGAACCAGGAGCTGGCTCTATGCTCTGTGCTGCAGCCGAAACCTTTCCCTCCTTTGACCTCTTGTATATTACTTGTAACCCCCATAGGTTTTCAGTTTACGTGCAGGGAAGATCTTCATCACATGGCGCACTGTATTCCTGTTTCTCAACTTGAACTTTCCCAGAGACAAAGACACAGACAGTTGCTTTTGATAGATTGACCACAACATCTTTAAGTTGTTATTATTTTTCATCCTTTCATATTTGCAGAGTAAAGTATTTGGTTTAACAAACGTTCAAGTCACAATTTGGTTTTGTTTATGGTTATGTCCCAGTGGAAGCTTGAAGTTGAACACCTCGAGATTAAGTAAATGGGTTGAGATTTCTATGAAGGAGGAGGGGTTGACTTATCCCCATGGTTAAGAATCATGCAAACTATTATGTGTTATAATGAGTGATTGTTGAAAGAAATGCAACACACAATGTGGCATTATACTAGAGTAATTTCTGAGAAGTTAAACCCCTTTGATGTGGATATCAGAATCAACAGCTGCCAAGACGGAGCTTGACACATCCACACACACCATACCGCAGGTGACCCTTCGTTGTGACGTTGAAGAGTACACTGGGGCTACGTTTACACGATGACGGTCTGAACAGAAGACCGAAGCGTTTTCGGGAGGAAATCTGGGTGCATACGGTGACGCAAAAGTGTGTGGAATTCGATTGGGTATGCATGCCAGGCGGCTAGAACGTGCTGTGATACACTATCACACAACACCTCCATGTCTGAGCGCATGCGTAGAATCTTCCTTCTTCTCTTATCCGTGCCGCAAATACCAAAAAGATCCTTCTCTGTTCAGTAATACTATCTGTACATATCCTGTACATTTCGTGGAAAGACTCCTGTACGCTTGTTAGAGCTGCCAGAGCAGCTTGAAGGTCCGACGCATGGAAATAATCTGACATGTTTGTTTATTTCTTTGTACTGGCACATGTATGTGATGTGAACACGTACGCGACGTGAGCAGATCTGAGCAATGTTTTGCGTCTTGGCAGTGTAGACGTAAACGCTACGGCGGAGCGTTTTCAACTTTTCCACTCTGGAGGGTAGTTTCACATTTATGCGTTTTCATGCCCCAAAAACGCCGTCACCGTCTAAACGAAGGGCACTTCCGATAAAATATTTTTTCGTTTTTACCCGCAAGCGTCCTCGTGTAAACGGGGCCTAAAAGGCACTTTGACGTGACCAAAAAAAGGCCACTGGAATTCAGAACAGAGTGGAACGTTTACAAACTTGTTAGCTGAGACTGGCAAATCAACATATTTTACTCCAAATTACTCTAAATTAGTCTGATTTGAGTAACCAATAGATTTTGGTAAGATTGAGACTTTGGCATGTTTCGTGTGTGTTGAATGTACAGTTGAGTAATTTCCATACTATCACTGATAATACATTTGAAATGGAAGTTGTGGCATCCCGCCCCTGAAAACTCGGCCCGGACGGGTCCAAGGGACCGTGGAGGACGGGCTATACCGCCGCCACCCACCAGCCGGCGACAGGGAGCAAATGGACCTTCCCCCCAATCAGCGGGATGGGGGACACCTGTCAGCTGGGAGGAGGAAGGCCCGGAACCAGCATAAAAGAGGCTACGGAGCGGGAGCAGGGACAAGGCAGGAGTACACACCGAATGCGAGACCTAGAGGCTCACGGAGACCCTAGAGCGCCAATGTATTGAGAGAGACTCCTGAATAAACGCCGAAGACGGCTTAACCCATTGCTGCCTCGTGTTTAATCCTTGGAACCCGGCTCATTCACCAAGCCGGTTACCACAAAGTATCCTTGGCTGTATCAAAATAGTGACAAAGTATTGTGGTTTGTGCATATGTTTTTTATAAACCTAGTGCTTCTTCCCCTTCGTTTACAAAATTATTTTAATTATTTTATTTTATTTCATTTTCTGACAACTAATCAACTGAAAAATTATATGATGGCTTTTCCCTTTAAGCTTCAGATTCTTCCTGAGAGTAACCTTGGATACTAGAGAACATGTTATACAAGCTTAGCTCATCAGCCCACGATGCTGGGAGATTGTCTGCAACAAAGACTGTGCTCGGCATGGAAAACCAAAAGAAAAGACCCCAAACAAAATTACGAATGGAGCAGTAAAATATCACACCAGCATCTCATCTCATCTCATCTTCGCCAGCTTATCCGGGGTCGGGTCGCAGGGGGAGCAGCTCAAGCAGGGGGCCCAGACTTCCCTTTCCCGGGCCACATTGACCAGCTCTGACGGGGGGATCCCGAGGCGTTCCCAGGCCAGTGTTGAGATATAATCTCTCCACCTAGTCCTGGGTCTTCCGCGAGGTCTCCTCCCCACTGGACGTGCCTGAAACACCTCCCAAGGAAGGCGCCCAGTGGGCATCCTTACCAGATGCCCGAACCACCTCAGCTGACTCCTTTCTAAGTAAAGGAGCAGCGGCTCTAATCCGAGTTCCTCACGGATGGCTGAGCTTCTCACCCTATCCCTAAGGGAGACGCCAGCCACCCTTCTGAGAAAACTCATCTCGGCCGCTTGCACCGAATACCGCGAATGCAATACCGCCCCCGCTGCTCCGATTCTCCGGCCAATCTCACGCTCCATAGTACCCTCACTCGCGAACAAGACCCCGAGGTACTTGAACTCCTTCACTTGGGCTAAGGCCTAATTTCCTACCCGGAGTAAGCAATCCACCGGTTTCCTGCTAAGAGTCATGGCCTCAGATTTAGCGGTGCTGATCCTCATCCCAGCCGCTACACACTCGGCCGCCAGCCGATCCAGTGAGTGCTGAAGGTCACAGGCCGATGATCCAATGAGGACCACATCATCTGCAAAAAGCAGTGACGAGATCCTCAGACCACCGAACTGCAACCCCTCCCACCACGACTACGCCTCGATATCCTGTCCATGTATATCACAAACAGGATTGGTGACAAGGTGCAGCCCTGGCGGAGACCAGCACCCACTGAGAACGAAACTGACTGGCTGCCGAGGACGCGAACACAGCTCTCGCTTTGGGTGTACAGAGATTGGATGGCCCTGAGGATAGACCCCCTTACCCCATACTCCCGCAGCACCTCCCACAGTTTCTCCCGGGGGACCCGGTCATACGCCTTCTCCAGATCCACAAAACACATGTAGACTGGATGGGCATACTCCCAGGCCCCCTCCAGGATCCTTGCGAGAGTGAAGAGCTGGTCCGTAGTTCCACGTCCGGGGCGAAAACCGCATTGTTCCTCTTCAATCTGAGGTTCGACGATCGGCCGAACCCTCCTTTCCAGCACCTTGGAGTAGACTTTACCAGGGAGGCAGAGAAGTGTGATTCGTGGTTGCTGATTCAGAGGATTCTGATTGGCTTGCATGACTTTATACTTCTCCCTACACTGCTGCCCATAGGTTTGGCACAAGCCCCCAGGAACAGTACATACTTCCGCAATCCACCAGTGCTCAGCGGCCAAGCCTGGAATTGAAGCTGTTTAAGCGGGCTGTGGACGGGTCCCTCGATTCAAGGGGCCCAGAAGTAGATATCTCCGTTCACTCCAATACAAGTGGGGAACAGGAATGTGTCTCCGCAAAAAATTACTGGATATCAATCAAAGGCTCATAATTATCTTCATGCCATGTACTAAAAAATGTAAGTTTTCTCCTTTCAAAACGCGTTTTATCAGCCGTTTTATGTTATTATATTTTGCACGAGAAGGAGGGCTAGGCAGCTGAAAGGAGTCGTAGTGAAACAAATGTTGTTTCGGCCCGGCATTCGAGAGGGCCTAGTGCACGGCTCCATTAAGTTCTCGTGTCCGAGGTTTTTTCTTTTACTTAACATGAACGACGTTGATGGTTTTTAGGCACTGTGGTGACTTTTTATCATTACAATTTTTTTTAGCGATAATGGGGTTTTTAGACTGGTTCACCTGCTGCTCAATGACTCTCACGTTCCTCTGCTTGCGATCATTGCGATTCACCATTTATTGATCCATTTATTCAAAAGATCCAAAGACAAAGAACGGGTGCATTACGGTAGAATTGTTATAATATTGTTAATAGCCTAATAAACACTTCTGTTGTGAAGTATTACATTTTTGCTTGTTTAGCTATGTATGACAGTTAACAATGTTGGTGTGGGCCTATTACAAATATTTATGTTGGTAGGCTACTCCAACCTCGTTGCTGATCGATATTTAACCATTTATTTGTAGATAAATTATTGATAGCATTTTTCGTAAATAGTTGGATGGAATCTGTTTCTTAAGCAATAACATTGAACTGTATTGTTTTCTAGGCCAACATACATTTACTATGTTGTTGGTATTATATGTTATGTGGAGCTATCTTTCATATTTATGAAGTTAACTTATACTTCCATGGTCGGTAAACAATGCGACTGCGATCGCTCAGACCTCTCGCTTATGATGCTACAATGCTAAAAAACAAGAATATTTCTGCATCCGGTACGTCATGAACTAGGGCGTGGCTATGGCTCCCATGATGCGGAAGCATGTCTCTCATTGAGCAGTTTACATAGGAATGAATGGGCGCCATTTTGGAATCCGGTGTCCATTCTATAATATGTCCATGGTTTGGCATAATTATAATGGCGCTCGACGGCGTATTTTTTGCAGGCTGAACTTTTTTGTTATTTTTGAAAACGGAGGGGGGGAAATATTTGTTTCCCTAAATACCCTGCTATGTATAAACGTGGCCTGAGATACAGCCCTCTCTCACTGAGCGTTTTTATACTGCCAAATAGGCCGTTTTATGCATGCCTTATTCGCGGCATGGTCCGCGCGTTTACACTCCCCGAGGTAAATTGCCTGCTTGAGCTAGAACCCCAATTTACCCTCCCGGACCCTTCACAAATTGGTGGTTTATTGGGTTGAATTCTGTTGTAAATGCGACGGCTCCGCGGTTCCAGGAGGAAGGAACCTTGGGTAGTTGTGTTGCTGCGCTGTCTCCACAGAGACGACGCAGTGATATGATCATGAGCAGTTAACTTCTTACTTGAGAGAAATTGAAATCCGCGAGCTGCTGATCATGTGAGAAAAGGTGATGCATCGTATTAAACAAAGACGTTGAAAGATGATGCGATCTACGAGAGAGACGCAGAGGACGTTTTTTTTTTTCAGCAAAATAAAGAATATGTTGGCGTTTTTGCACTTGTAAATAGTTATTCTCGTTTGTAGCCTACACTCAGACGTGAACTTATTCTTGCATGCGGGTGACTTCATTAATAAAAAATAAAAAATTTCGGGAGTGTGCAAATTATTCTAAAGAGGTCTAGACTCCGTGCGCAGCCTCGACTTCTCCAGTGAACCAAGAAAGCCCGCCCTGTGAGGAACGGGGGATTTTTTATCGAAAACTCAACTTCACTATCGCACCAACGTGAACCGCTTGCCGTTGTGGGTACCAGATTGACTTGGCTGCTAGATCGACTCGGGGTGCTGCGCTTACAGATGACGTATCGACACTTGACGTATCGACACAAGCCAACGGACATACCCGGAAGGGTTGTTTATAAACGGGGCTCAATCATGGACTTAAAAGAAGGCTCAATCCGTTTTGGTTTTGATTTCATTAACAGCAGCCCGTTGTTTCGCACAACAAAGCCATTGGAAACACGTCTAAAAGCACTGATGAATGCATATGTAACCCAGTTCCTGTTAGGGACTCTTATTCTGAAGGAGGAGAACGGAAGTGTCTGCGTGTGGGTCGCTGTTTTGACTCTGTGTTGGGAGTGCTGGAAATAAAGTGGATCGCCCCGTTCAGTGAATGGAGTTAACCGATTCTTCTTTTATATATAACCCAAGTATATGCAACAATAATTTGTACATTTGATTATTATTTATAGATTAGAAAACAAAAGGAGTTCGTTAATACTTGGGAATAACATGGGAATGAATGAAACGTGAATGCGTATTTAAAAGACAGCGTTTAGAGGAAGTGCGTCAGTATTGCGCATCTAGGACTCCGAGTTCATCTGGCAGCCGAGTCAATCTGACACCCACACCGTCATGTTTATTGTTTAATGGAAAAGAAGGGTCGCATGGACTATACGTCATCCAGCTCAGGTTGCGTAGCCGTACTTGTGCGCATGTCGGCTCATTAGCATCTGTACCGTGGCCTGAGCACACCTCTCCGAAGTGTTATCAGGCCGCGGATTTGAACTAAACTTGAATACGGTTGGTGTGCTCACACTAGCCAACGATCTAGACTTCAGCACGGTACAGGTGTAAAACAGACTTGGGCACGGTACAGATGGCCCAGTGTGAGTGAGCCCTAAAGTGTTATGGAGCACTGTGGTGGTTCTGCTCTGTAAAAGCATTCTTCATTGTGGAATTTAATAAAGTTCTTCTTTACATAACGTTGTAAAGAAAAACATTTCCATGGATGGAATGACTCAGGGATCAGCTTGTTTTATACTTGAGAACAGTTCTAGTTTAGATCATTTTATTGGAGTAAAAAGTAGAAAGTGCAGGTTTAACCTTAAAGAATACATTTTGGGTGCATGAGATCCAGCCAGGGGTACAGATATCTGAATTAGTTTAGTTTTGGAGCCCAGCCATAGCACTGTGTGTGTGTGTGTGTGTGTGTGTGTGTGTGTGTGTGTGTGTGTGTGTGTGTGTGTGTGTGTGTGTGTGTGTGTGTGTGTGTGTGTGTGTATACCAGGAGGGGTTGTTAGTAGCTGCACCCCAGGCCTTTAATTATGTGTTGTTCTTAATATAAATACAAAGTGCTCTGCATCTGTTTTTAATTTAGACAATTTAGGATTGGAGACAATGACCCTATGCTTTCTACAAGCAACACATCACAAGTGGACTCTCGGTATATAGTTATGATGAAACATCCTTTGGGGCGAGGGAAGTGTATGGGGTTAGTTTATAATCAGGAGATCAGGGGATCTGTTTATAACAAATCTAGTGCATCTCTGCATTACTGTCGTTTTACTTAGTAGCGCATGTAGCAATGCCACTTAACAAAAACAGTCTTTGTATACTGTTTTGCAATTTAATAAGTGTGGATAGTGCTGTGTGTCACAGCAGTGCCATTAAGCCGCTTTTCCACCGCACATGTAGCTCGACTCGACACGACTCGACACGACACGACTCGACACGGTAGCAGCACGGGTGCTTTTCCACCGCAAATAGTACCTCCTGGACGTGGGCGGGGTCGGCTGCGCGAAAGGGCCGTGACGTATTTGTGTACGCGACGCAAACAACACATACGCAACCCACACATGGACAGAACCCACATAACAACAATGGAGGACATCGATCGCATTACTATTATTAGCTGGCATGTTGAAGAAGTTGGAGAAGTGGAACATGTTGGCTGCGGCGCTGCTATGGATGTTACCAGCATGGTTGCCATGTCGCTCTCGTGACTTCGTCACACTCTCTGGCCAATCAGTCGCCGGCCGTCTGCCGACGTCACCTTTTAGCATCGGCTCAGCTCGCTTGGAACCTAGAGCGAGTAGGTACTAGAAAAAGCAGCCACTTCAGGTACCAGATACCATGGTACCGCGGTGGAAACGCAAAAAATGCGAGCTGAGTCGAGTCGTGTCGAGTCGTGTCGAGCTGGTACCATGCAGTGGAAAAGCGGCATAAGTCACTTGCGCCGGATGCAAGATAGGGCCCTTAGTGTCAAAGTGTCATGTTATTGTATTATTACGTCATAGTGCCATGTTATTGTACCATTAGTGTCATAGTGTCATGTTATTCAAACATTAGTGGCATAGTGTCATGTTATTGTACCATTAGTATCATAGTATAACTGTATTGTAGCAGTGGTGTCACAATGGCTCCGTGAATAGTAGGGAATAGCTATTCCCCACTATTCACTTCGCCTTCGGCGAGTAATTGTTAGGTATCAGTATTTTCATTCGGTCATGTTATTGTACCATTACTGACATTCTTTCATGTTATCGTACCATTAGTGTCATGTTATTGTACCAGTAATGTCCATTAATACTGTAATGGTTATAACATTAGTGTCATAATGTATTTTTCATATTGGACTCTTCCCTCACTCCCCCTCACCCCATATTGAAGACATTATCGAATCACTAAATGATGATGAGGAATAGGATGATTTTACTTAACAATTAGGCATATTTGATTGTACTTAATTATTACTTTAACATATTATTTTATTTGACCCCTTATTTAACTTTAATTTTCATTCATTTTGACTGGCCTGTCAGACCAAAACTTTGTGGTGACCCCTGAAATACACCGGAAGTGAGCATTCCGCTGTAGTACTTCTGGGTCGTTTCAATCTCATTGCTCTGATTTAAATCCTCCAATGATTTACTGGAACTCAGATATCTCTGTGCATGGGCTTTTCCTTCAGAGCGTCCTAATGGACCTGCTCAGACCTCGGCTGGAAGGCCTTGGACATGAGGACGGTCAGGGTCGACTGAGGGAAACAAGGACTTTTCTGGTGGTGACGGCTCAAGGCTCATGCTGCATGCCATCAGCTCTCTGGATCTGATTAGGAATCAAGGTCTGGGGTGGCCAGCCCAGACACTTATTTTTTGTTGTATCTGAACGTGGTAATATTTCTTATGTGACTATGAAAAGAGTAATATGTGCAATTTTGTCACTTAATACAAGCCATTTCAGCCCGTCTCTGCTATCCTGTGGCTAACGCTCCACCCGGCCCCAGACGCGTTCTGTTTGGACAGGAACACCGGGGCTCTCAAAACACATTTGATCATTTTCTTGTAGTGTTTGAATTTCAAGCTAAACCCGGGGTATGCTCACACACTAGGATAACCACAGCAGGCCCATCTGAGCCACAGAACTGAACCATGGGAACCAAGATCCTTTGGGATGATAGCATTTGCAATTTGTTCAACAATATAAGCAGTAAGAATATTTATACCCACTCCTGTACGTTATTCAGTGAGACGTTGAATACAGTGGAATGTGTATTGTGTACAGGAAATATAAAGCAACCATTTATTATTCTGTGTAGAGGAGTCATTTCAGCAGAAAAAATACGCTGCAAACAAACACCAGCACACTCACTACTCTCCATGGAACACATGGTGATGCACCATCCCACAAATCACACCCCATGGAACACACGGCACACACACACACTACACGGTAGGTAACACACAATGCACACAGATACACACTACACGGTACGTGACACTCGATGCACTAACATAGACACTACATCGTATGTAACACAAAAGGTGTAAAAACGCACTGCACCATACTAACACACAACGCATACACAAACACAATACACTGTAAGTAACTCGGAATGCGCACACACAATCCCAAGGTTCAGTGGGAGGTCTGGGGTTCTGTGTTTCTCGGGTTCAGTGATTCTGGTTTCAGTGTTTCTGGGGTTCTGTGTTTCTGGGGTTCTGTGTTTCTGGGGTTCTGTGTTTCTGGGGTTCTTGGTTTCTGGGGTTCTGTGTTTCTGGGGTTCAGTGTTTCTGGGGTTCAGTGTTTCTGGGGTTCAGTGTGTCTGGGGCACTGTGTTTCTGGGGTTCAGTGTTTCTGGGGTTCAGTGTGTCTGGGGCACTGTGTTTCTGGGGTTCAGTGTTTCTGGGGTTCAGTGTGTGGGGCACTGTGTTTCTGGGGTTCTTTGTTTCTGGGGTTCTGCGTTTCTGGGGTTCTGTGTTCCTGGGGTTCAGTGTTTCTGGGGGTCTGTGTTCCTACGGGTCTGGGATGTGTTTGGACTGTACACAGCAGAATGCGCTGATGGTCCAAGGAGTGCCGGGACAGCAGCAGTGAAACAACACCACATTCCTGGTGTCTAGTGACCACAGCACACGGAATGCAATTAGCACCTATTAGAGAGAGAGGCTGGAGAAGAGCTGTCAGGGCTCCCTCGCCCTCTTTGCCTCTCATCTCCTCCCTCTTTCTCTCCAACTGCTGCTGCTGCCTTCCAATCTCATCCTCAGGATCACATGATTTGTACGTATATGTGTCGGCTTGCCTCCCCTTCACACACACACTCATGCAGACACGTAATGAGCACACACACATTGCGCACACACATGCACACACACATGCTTGCACATACGTGTGCGCACACACCAACCCGGTATCACACAATTTCGTGCTCATGCGCACGATTTTTTTCGTGCTACACAGAATGAAATGTACAACCAATGCATTCTGAATGGGAGCGTTTCTCAGATGTTTCCGTGTTACGCAAAACGACAGTACAGTGCACCCTCTAGTTATATATAGGTCAATATTTCCGATTTTTTTAAGCAGACCTCCTCAAAAACTGAAACGAACGTGCTCCACAGAACACATGTTTCTCAGACAATTAATGTGCTCCACGAAACGAAACGAGAGAGAGAGAGAGAGAGAGAGAGAGAGAGAGAGAGAGAGAGAGAGAGAGAGGCTTCAGAAGGGTGTGCGCAGATAGTACAGTGCACCCTCTAGTTATATGTATGTCAATATTTCCATTTTTGCATTTTTGACATCCTAAAAAACTGAAAATAAATAAATAAAAATGATGTGCTCCACAGAACGAAATGTAAACTAAAGCATTCTGAAAGGGAGCGTTTCTCCGATGTTAACCCTAGATATATATATGTATGTATATATATATATATATATATATATATATTCATTATATGAGAGAGGCCCTCTTAAGCCCATCAGTTACTTGGCTCCACAGTACATCAGTGTTCCTCTCTATGGCTCCCTCTCTCTCTTTTCCACTGCGTTTCGAGAATTGATATCGATATAACGAGAAAGGATTTAATGATAACGGCAAGAAAATAAATGGTCATAATAATTCCATGGTCATAATAATTAAAATATAATTAAATTAAAGCATAGGACGAGGAAATTAGGCTTAATTTTAACCGAATTCGGCCCATAACCTTATTTTTTACATATTAGGAATATTTTAACATTATGAAACTTGTCCATTAGACCTTCAACCAGGGTGCATCTTGGGATTACTCTGTGAAAATTGTTGGTCTCTCGGAAAAAGACGGCCCTAACCCTAACCCTAACCATAACCCAAAACCTCAGACCCCCCCTGCCCTCGGGGCCCGGTCGGACCCTCGGGGTGTGGGGGTTTCGGTGTGGGGGTCCCAGTTAGGCCCTTGAATAAGGTATTAAAATTTCAGGGCAGTAGCAGGACCTTCCTATCTCAAAAACTGTCTTTTTTACCAACTTCTGAACCACTAGGTCTTGCAGGCAACACGTCTGAGGGGCTTTGTCCAAATAACAGTCCATTTGGGAAAACTTTTTTTCTCGGGCTAGAACTCCAAATCTCAGATATGTCGATCTCGGGACCCCGGGAAATGTACCATTTTGGCATCTCTAGCTATCTCGAAAAGGCGGGAAAAGGGGTGTTACCTCCAACAGTAGAGTAAATGTACATTAGACAGAGGTTAGTTTCTAGTCCTCATTTTTTGTGGGATGGAGGTGTAGATTTGTGGCTAAAGGTGTGTAGACACAGCTGGCCTGTGGCCAAGTTTTTGAAGTCTGGGGTCAAAGGGTCAAAAGGAGCCGGCACCACGCCGCTTATGAGATAACAAAAAGTTAATGTGCATTTCTCTCAAACATTTTTGTCATTATTAAAGAGAGGCCTGATTCTCAGATATGCATCTTCGATGGCTAGGGTGTAGGTCTGGGAAGAACTTCAGGCCAAAATCTTGCAAGCGAGCCGCTGGGTGAGGTGCAACGAGATGGAGCACTTGGATAGCAACCACCATAGCAACCATGACAGCCAAGTGACGTGGACGCAGCCCCATTGAAAACAATAGGGCATGTCATGCTTAGAGTTGTTATTGTAATGCGTTTTCCACAGTGGACCAACGTAGTTATACTACATTCTGGTGTGAGACTGGGTTTAAGGGACGTGGTTAGTTTCAGTTTTTGAGGGGGTCTGCTGCAAAAATCGGTAGTTGTTATGACCGATCCATAACTAAAGTGTGCACTACGCCGCCCTTCTGAAGTCAACAAAACATCTCCTGATTGATATCCATTGGTTTAATTTTGAATTAATTACATATTAAAATATAGGCTATATATTATATAAATATAACATTATTTTGTTATAATATTATAGGTAGACATGTAGCTTTTATTCACTTATCTTTATAACAAGATCTGTATGCTAGAGCATGCACTGCGCAGCCCACCCCCCCCTTCTGAAGTCGAAAAGAATCACCCGATTGAAATGCATTGGTTTAATATTGAATTAATTAAATATTAAAACATAGATTATATATCATAAATATAAAATTATTTAGTTATAATATTATAAGTACACCATGTAGCTTTTATTCAATTATCGTTATAACAAGATCTGTATGCTAGAGCGTGCACTGCGCAGCAATGTGTAGGCCTAAGTGTGGTTCAGGTATACCAGACAATATTAAAATAATCATAATATAAAAACAATGTAAAAAATAAGGTTATTGGCACAATTCGGTTAAAATTCAGCCTCTGCTGGCCCACAACCAGATCGTCTCATTTCCTCGTTACACGCTTTAATTTAATTATGTTGAAATTATTATGACCATGGAGCCTTTATTTTTTTGCCGTTATCATTACATCCTTTCTCGTTATATCGATATGAATTCTCAAAACACAGTGGAAAAGAGAGAGAGGGAGCCATAGAGAGGGACACTGATGCATTGCGGAGCAAAGTAACTGATGGGCTTAAGAGGGCCTCTCCTATATAAAGAATATATATATATATAAAGGGTTAACATTTGAGAAACGCTCCCATTCAGAATGCATTGGTTTACATTTCATTCTGTGGAGCACGGTTATTTTTATTTATTTATTTATTTTCAGTTTTTGAGGAGGTCTGCTTCAAAAATGCAAAAAATGGAAACATTGACATATATATAACTAGAGCATGCTCTGTACTATCTGCGCACACCCCTTCTGAAGCCTCTCTCTCTCTTCCTCCCTCTCTCTCTTTCTCTCTCTCTCTCTCTCTCTCTCTCTCTCGTTTTGTTCTGTGGAGCACGATAATTGTCTGAAGAGAACGCGGAGCACGTTCGTTTCAGTTTTTGAGGAGGTCTGCCTAAAAAATCTTAAATATTGACATATTTAACTAGAGGGTGCACTGTACTGTCTGCGCACACACTCTCTCTCTCTCTCTCTCTCTCTCTCTCTCTCTCTCTCTCTCTCTCGTCTGACAATCGTGCTCTGGGACACGATTCAATAGATTAACGTTTGTGCGCATGAGCACAATGCAAATTTACACTACCACTCATTCAAACTGCCACTGATTACATGTGATAACCTCTTGGTAAAATGTTTGATAATTATTTTCATTTTATGAATTTGTATTAGACAAATGTAATTTGATGTTGATTTGTCCCAGGTTTATTTTCAAGACCGAGAGCGTTAATTAACAGAATGCGCAATCCCTGACCATATGTTCACTGTGGTTCATAGAGTCAAAAGCAGTTCTCACACCAACAGCCCCAACAGGAGGAATTAATGCATATATATATATATATATATATATATATATATATATATATATATATATCTATAAACATTGATGTCAAATGGAAGATATAACTTGTCAAGGCTCTGGAGCGTGTGCCACGCGCTGGCGTTTCATTATGGCATGGCTGCTTCCCAAACAGCAAGTAGGTTAGCTGCTGTAAGCTCCTGTAAGACTGCGTGACCACATAGTTTGTACTCAGAGCCAGGAGCTCACATACACATATGTGCAACAGTTTACAACTGTGCGTCTCACCATCACAACTGGAATTGGATATGCGGCGATGAGCTAGAGAGGCTGCATCCCTGGTTAGCAGTGGGTGATGTATGACCACTGTGGTTTCAGGGATCAGTGGTTGAACATAAATCCTGCCAAGTTGAAAGATGCCTACGGGGACATCAGATACTGGACTGAATATCTGAGTCCCTAGTCTGAGTCGAGGAACCCTGCATGGAGTTTACATCTGCAATCCGTGCTGGATTGTGACAGATTCTTGTATCATCATTATTGTCATTTGTATACCACAAGCAGGGCTCTACAGTGCGCCCATTTCACTCGCATTTGCAATTGAATATTTCGGCATGCGAATACAGTAACCTAACTACTTTTCATGTAAAAAACTGTTTACCTGTGTAAGGACATGGTTCCCTTTCAAAATATCGATAGAAAGGGCTTTAAAGAGATGGTCAAAACACTCCATCCCAGGTACGCGTTACCTCCCCGCACACACTTAAGCCAAATTGAGATGCCAAAACTATACGGCAAGGTCCGCAAGAAAGTGGTGAAACAAATCCATACAATTAAACATCAGTGCTTTCAGGGAGATTTTTTTTATGCAGTTTTGCTGCCTTAACAGTATTTTACCCCTTCAGAAGCATTTATATAGAAATTAGAAGATAAAATTAACTTAAGTACCGTGATATAATACCGTTACCGTCTATGCCTCAAATCATACCGTGATATACATTTTAGTCCATACTGTAGACCTTGCATAAAGTTAGTAAATTCTAACAACATAGGGCTATTTAGATAAATAATCTGGCAACTGTGTTGTCCCAGGCTAATACACCAACAGCAAATGTCTTTATAATAAAGGGCTACATTTTCCAAGTCTGTCATTTGAAATCTTTCCATTGTATTGTGTGCTACAACAGCCGTAATTAATATCCACGCTAAATCCCGCCAAGGGTAGCTCAGAATTCGAGTAGCCGTATATCCGATCAGTCCTTGGGTCGATGATTCCCCCCCCCCCCCCCCCCCCCCCCTCCCAATTCCAATTTCTGCATGCTAATAAATATTCTAAACAAAAACCTATTGTGCCCCCATTTTTATTTCTGTGCTCCTACATTTTTTAACTTAGAAAAAAAAAGTTAGCGTAGAGCCCTGACCACAAGCCAACATAAAAGTCCTGCATAAACATATCTGCTTTGAAGAATTGTCATTGCTGTGACCTCACACATATCAGAGGCATTAGTCCTGCTGGTTCTATCAATACAACAGGGAACCCAGGTGTTCAGCCCTCCTGTATGTTGAGGGCCCACATTTGACATGATGATTAACATAATAGGTCAAAACGGGTCTGCCTGTGTGTGTGTATGCTTGTGTATGTGAGTGGCTTGAGGGCGATTGTATGTTCTTATATATGTATATATATATACATATATATGTCTATACGGCATATACATATACCTATACACACCTTTTTTAGTACTTGACTCCTCTCTAGCCATGTGACTGCGGTTGGTATGCAGTCTAGGATATTCTTATATGTGCAGATTGCTCTGCTGTAGTTAATGGTCACCATAAATCGACACTTTACGTAAGACACATCAAAATATTGCTGCAGCAATTCCAGACATAAGCAAGCGATTACACAAGCAGCTTAAAATCGTAGACAGACACCAATTTTATAAGGGGAGCTTTTCAAATGATCTGAGTGCAGTGTCTATAATAGGAGCTAATTGGATGTAAAGAGCGTATCACAAAGCTTTTAGAGCGCGAATCAACACTCCAGAGAAAGGCCTTAGCAGCCAGAAGGGCGCAGAGGTGAGATTGTTTAAGCTGGGTGAAGGGCCCAAGGTCTTGTTTGTCCACTTCTCCACCATTAGCAGGAAAGAGGCCCTACAAGGTCTTCACTGGTTTCTCATTTCCAGTTTACACACACACACACACACACACACACACACACACACACACACACACACACACACACACACACACACACACACACACACACACACACACACACACACAAACAATCACACATACACAAACAAACACATACACACACACACACAATCACACATTCTCACACACACACACACACACACACACACACACACACACACACACAAACACACACACACACACAAACCCTTTCGTAATAATGTACTAAATTCTGAACGATTTCAATAAATTACTTTTTAACGTGTTTATTGCAATTCTAACGTTGTTAGTTTTTATTGATTGTACACACACACATACAAAAATGGAACTATGCACACAATTCTGAAAACTTGAAGTTCATGTAACAACTACAAGACTCCCGACTGCTAAACTCCAAGCACAATTCCATTGTTTTCACGCATATAGAAATTCTAAATCACAATTTTGCAAAACTCTAAGCAAACTTATCATTGAGCACACTTGGTTCACCTGGATGGCCTCAAACGCCACACCCTGTTTCACCTCATTTAATATTCTTATTTTATTTTTTTGTTAGCCTACGAAAATCTTTTTTTGCAGTCTGTAGAGCTGAACATTTTACTGTATTACAGTAACAGATAAATATTGCTTTGTAACCTTTTTGTACTTGTGCACTGATTTCTTCATTACATCCCCCGAAAGAACATTTTCTTCTTTGTAGTGTTTTAAATTTTACTTATCAGTGCAATTACTCTGCTGTGAGTTTGGCCAAAATAGGTAACATGGTGTATTCTCAGAATTTTGTCAAACTCCACAAATTCTTCTCGAAACAGATTTTTTCCACCAAACAGTAAACACCGCTATCAAATTATTATCTCTTAGAGAGCATCAATTAAACACAGGTTTGATCAATTCAAAACACTTCCATCTAAATATTATTAGGGGTCCAAGCCAACAGGTTGGATCCCTATTGTTTTTGTAAGGATTTTTTTTATTTTTAGGGGTCCAAGCCAACAGGTTGGATCCCTATTGTTTTTGTCAGGATTTTTCCTATTATTATTATTTTTATACTTCCCGCCTTAGAAGTAGTACCACAGCCCAAACCGTGAATGGTGCAGACACGCCAATTCCATGACTAGATCCAGGTACGGCACCGCTACTCAGATAACCAAATCCAGACACGCCGGTCACTAGGTGGCGCTATACCAAGGAAAGACGCGTTTGGGGCTATAACTCCAAACCGAACCTCCGACAGTCAAAAACGTTATAGACGGGTTTCTTGTGTACAAACAATACTAGGTGCGCGCGCAGCCAGGGGGCAAAAGCCTGCTTCGGAGTGAACTGATATCAATGTAGATGCCGTATTGCTTGTAAGTTCTCCCTGACACAGTTGCAATAAAATGTCATTTTACTGAAAAATCGCTTTGTTTTTCATTGCATCACAAATCATAAAAACACTTACTGAAATGTCCATGAATTTCACTCAACTTACCAGGTTTTGACGGTTGTTTAAGATGTTTCCAATATCAGGAGCACGGTCGTAATGTTAGTTAACGCTAACAAAGTTAAAGTAAAAATGTTTACGGCGAGGCTACTTTACGTTTTTGAAAAAATTAAAAAACGCCAATGTCACTGTAAATATAGTTTTACACTACAGGTCTGACAGCTTGTTAGCTAGGTCTTGACAGAGATGGCTCAGACTAATTACATCAACAGCCTCAGCAGCTCAGACTGCACCGATTACCTGAACAAACTGGTCCTCAGCACTGGTGAGAAATTACCAGACCCATATAGTATTCCGAGTGAGGAATGGATTGCAGATATGTCCAAATGGCCAGCTATAACATGGCCCGACATATAGTTATCTGATTGAGAAGCCTAGTGTGTACACTAAGGACAGTTTGCGTGCATACAAATCTTTGGACGCATATAATTATGTTCTTTGTTGTCATGTGCAAAACTTAAAATGTTTTGACACAAGTTCAGGGTTTTGCGCTTTGAGGGCAGGTGTCCTGCCCAGTCAGAGACAGGGACTAAAGGCAAAACCTTATGATGCCTGGGTGTACGTGCACAGGGATCTAGGGTACATCCTGACAGCTAACTGCACATGCATGGCAGGGTAAGTCTCACACAGCAGATATTGTGAGCTTCTGAATTCACTTACTTTTACTAATAGATCTATCCATCACACCAGTCTTGCTTCTTGTTGCAGCCATGCTGCAGCCATCATGTACCAGGTTGAGTTAACAGGGCGCAGACGCACCGAGGAGGAGGTCGCCTGCACTTCCCAACCAAACAAGTGGAAGGACATGTCCCGCAAAAGGGTTGAGCCACAAAAGTAAAAAAAAAAAAATCAACTTCAGCCCACCAAAGCGACACCTGACTGAGCTGCCTGAAGTCCATCAGACACCAACACCCCAAAACATACCTGGTAGCCTATGAGAGTGAACGCGCTGATACATGTGAACTATTACGCACAACCGTCCGCAGTGGATTGAATCTTCAGGAGAGTGACGGCTATTAGCCTATTATATATTGCCCCTCCCGACATACGTAATGTGTGTGGGCAACAAAGTCACTGTTACCAAAATCAACATCTGTCTGTCCCTTCAAAATAAAGTTTGTGACGTGTGTGATTGGAGCAGCTGCTGACAGATGTGCTGCTGACAGTGACAGTTTCACTAAACCTGAGCCACCATCCAATCCTCCCTCGTTCACGTCCTGACGTCTCTTGGACATATAAATGCATAAACCTCTGTATATTCTGTGTTTTTCCTCTCTTCAACTAATTGTTTCAGTTTTTGCCGGTGTCGGTCTGCAACGTGAAATCTGGTGCGCACCTGTTTCTCTCTCGCATACTCGCTCGCTCTCGATCCGCATATAAAAAATAAAAACTAGTGAGGAAGAAATAGGCCTACAAACCCCCCGAATATTGACGAGTATTTCGCACACTGAATTTATGTAATAATTCACAAATAATTTAACTTTTTTTTCTGCAGGAATAAATTAAACGCAATATTTAGCCTACAGATCAAGCATTTTAATAAAATCATAGCCTAAATGTTATTTTAAAATTGCTCCCTCTTATGTGACAATCCTTACAAATACATTTCCTCCTTCACTCAGCAATTACAACGGAAGATCTTCAGGCCCTCAAAAACATTTGTCCAGAAGCTGCTATATTCACATCCATCAACACAGCTGCAGACTCGGACACAGACACAGCATCAGACTCTCGCCGCCTTTAGGACCTTCGGGACCCCAATCCGCCCTTTTAATGGCCTGGAGCCACAATCTTCTTCTCCTCTTGGCAAAAGGATGAGATCCTCTCGGGATATTAAACAGTTTCCATCCATCCTTTTGCCGATTCGTGCAGTTTACAGCACAACAGCTCCTTGTCATTTTCGTTCTCCGCTGACTCCGCTGGTAAACAAATGACAAATGTCCCGCTTTCTGCCCCCTGGCTGCGCGCGCACATCTGCGATGACGTTGCACAGAAACCCGTCTATTCGCACAGATTCACTGGAGTCTGCTGCATCTTTTGGCATAGGCCACGCCCATTTGCGTCCATAATTTTATTTCGCAAAATCGCGAAAACCGCTAAACTGTATTTTCACTACTCCTCCCACATTTCTTGACCGATCGACACTGAACTTTGCACACGACATCTTCAGACGCACACAAAAAATAAATTCGAGCACTTTTTTGATCCGACCTTTGACGACGAAACGGTAGCGTTTTGAATATTGGTATATTAGCTAAATTAGACGTGGAAAATCCCCAAAAAAAAAAATCCAAAATTAGACATCGGATCGAGTCCAAATGTTACATACATGTTGATGCTAACCTTAATGTCGTTCGATAAAAAATTCGAAAAATTTCGCCATTAGGGGGCGCAATAAACGAGGAAATTGTATATCTTCTACAAGATTTCGCCATTAGGGGCCGCCATAAACGAGGGAATTGTTCATCTCCTAACTGGCCAAAGGAATGTTCTGAAAACGCGTTTGGGGATATATCTCCCACACCGGACCTCCCACAGTCAAAACCTTTATATCCACAGGTTCACGGTAGCGTTTTGAACACATGCTTCGCGTTGTGCCGGCGAAATGCACATTTCTTGGACCCCTGCATAACTGCTTGCAGTTCTAGTTTACATATGTTTTGGCTTCATGAGGCCATGTTGCATATTCCAATGTATAAAATTGTTTAGAAATAGCTTTCTTTTTTAAAGATGCAATTAGGTGGTACTTGCGGTATAAAGACTGTTGCCATATTGTAATACAATACTGTGAATATATCATATAAATATTGCATTGACACAATCACATCAGAATAGGATACAATGCATATTGGTCTATCCAATGAGCTCCATAATAAACTCACAATCCCAGCTTCCCAGAGTTATATTGTGCACCTATAGTTGATACTGCAACATTGTTCTGACAATACTAAAATGGTACCAATTTTGGCAAATTACAGTACAGTATTTGCACTGATAAGTAAAATAAAAAACACTACAGTAAGAAGATGTTTAGACTGTCTTTCGGGGATGTAATGATGACAATTTTCAGCTGAACTGACTGCATAAAAAGCTTTTCGTAGGCCAACAAAAATAAAAACAAGAAAATAAATGAGGTGAAACAGATCTACATGACTAGTCTGTATCCCACCTGCGACACATGATTGAAGTTTTCAGAATTGTGTGCATAGTTCCATTTTTTGTGTGTATACAATCGAGGAAAACTGTA